>NW_027507718.1:484124819-484199819 GCF_037356315.1 Lithobates pipiens
AGTGCCGAGCGTGCTCTGAAATGTTCAAATCATGCACCAGAAATCAGGAATGATTTGAACACATACATATACACACACACACACACTATATTTGTTCACTATTTAATAAGACTCTTTTGCACATTTATCACCGCAAAGCACTGCAAACCATTTTTTGTTTTATTGCCCTATCTGCATGCTCACTGTGTAGAGGTGGTGGTGGGGTGGGAAGAGCAGAGGACTGTGTGGATGCTGGTCGAGAAGGATGGGAATTGGTCCGTTATGACACTGGGCAGAGGAGCACTAAGGTAATGAGACAGTATTATATGGTGAGGTGGCGGGGTATTGGTCAGCTTGGATAAAACAGTCTGGCACCTCCCTTACCACATCCAGTCCCCTCGGTGTCCTCCCTGCGGCCCCTTCATCTGGCTCTACTGCTCTCCTCCAGCTCTGCCTCATCCGTCATCCCTGGCTGGATATGCCGTGGCCGCCTCAAACCCTTCCAGGACCAAAAGCACTGATAGATCCACACTCCTCCTTGGAGCTCCGTGCTCCACAAGCCGGCTGCCGCCACTCTTATCAGCGATAGCTCCAGCCACCGGTTCTCTATGTCACCAACGTGCACACATCGTCGCAGGGCATGACATCAGTAAGACAGGAAAAGCTGGCACAGTTTACAACGGCGGCTTTTCACTCAGTCCGATCTCGGAGGCGGGGCATAACGCGGTGTGAACATGATGTCATCCAAACGATTATTCCAGCCGTAGCATCGATGTTGCATCGTGTATGGTCAAATCGTGATGTATCGATGCTACCATTATTTTCAACAGCCCTACTAAGCATGCAGGCATCCAGGGTAAAGCTGTCCACATAGACCATTATCCGCACCAAAGGCTCTCATCACTATCAGTCTGCAATCATGACCGGGAAGACTACCCTGCAGTAGAGTGATCTGAAAGCGAGGCTTGAACCGCTCGTGGAGCACAGTGTGGAAGAGGTGACATCAATGGTGGTGCGGAGGATGGTCTATGTGGACAACTTTACCCCGGATGCCTGCATACTTAGATGTGCTTGTTTTAATCAACCACGTGAGTTGCTAAATGTTGTAACTTCAATAAATGTAACCATATTGCTACACTTAGAGGTGTGTCTCTTCTATACTCAGTTGTGATGTGACGCTACTTGTATATCAAGACCTAGCTTGTATATCAAGTCAAAGTGTATTTAAAAATTTAGATCGTTTTGCAAAATGCTCTCAAACCAGTTTTACTGTATATTTTTTAAAGAAACCTTTATCAAATGAGATTGTGGATGCTTTTGGCTGTATATATTATGATATAGACAGATGTGCACTTTACCTATAGTGCCATGCTATTATTAAATTATAAATTTAGGTCTATATTCCTCTCAAACACGTTCCTGGAAACAAGGTTCATCAGTGGTGGATGCTGTAGTGATTACCAACTGGATACTATACTAATCAAAAAGAGGGGGAAAACACTGCGCTCCCTATATAAGTGCTCCGCTCCGAGCTCCTAGCTGACCGGAACCTTCGAGCGAAAGTTAAAAACCCTGGAGATCTGAGGTGTACCGATCCTGAAGTGGGCAGCGACTATTCGGATGGTGATCCATGACCTGATGTATACGAATGGTGTGCGACGCACATAAGCCTGCATGACACATTTACTATATAGTAGTTTGAGTCCACCATTTTCGGTAAGGGTATCCACCGTTTTCTATAATATTTTCTGGCTGTGAACGGAAGGCTATACATAGTTCATACCAACGGAATATCTGGACTCACGTGTCACATTATTTTGTCATAGTTGGACTTTTTTATGCTCATATTGTTAGTTCCCTGTAGCACATTTTCTGTATTCCTTACTAGACTGCACAACATGTGATATGTGTGCTGATCTTTTAAGTTTGGATTTCACTACCAGATCATTTGGTGATTTATGTCTAGGTTTTTTACATTTGACATTATAGCGCTACATTGTTTGTTATCATTGGATACTATACTATACTTGATACTACATCAAGAAAGTACATATTCGCCAGTACACCCAAGGATCTTCAATCACCATCCAAAAGGTTTTTTATTGCAGAAAGATTACATCACAGACCAATTTCGGAGCCACGCAGCACCCCTTCGTCAGGCATGTGGTCCAGTACATTTTAGTAGACTAAAATCTCCAGTACCCACTTGAACTTTAGCTTTCCTCTGAACTCCACCTGTCTGTTAAAGCCCCAGCCCCCTGACTATCAGCAAGCTGTACTGGATGAGAGAGGCAGGGCCCCTCTGTCTGCCTGCTGCCTGAGTTCTGGATCAATGTACTGCATACCACAGAGGAGGAACTCTATCTGGCTGTGACATGGGGAGTGTTCCCCTTCCCAGCAAGGTAGCAGTGCTTAGCACTGAAAAATAACAGCCTCCCCAAACCGTCCAGTATATTAGATATATATATATATCTATATCTCTATATCTCTATATCTCTATATACACACATACATATACATATACATACACACACACACAGTACAGACCAAAAGTTTGGACACACCTTCTCATTCAAAGAGTTTTCTTTATTTTCATGACTATGAAAATTGTAGATTCACACTGAAGGCATCAAAACTATGAATTAACACATGTCCAATTATATACTGAACAAAAAAGTGTGAAACAACTGAAAATTTGTCTTATATTCTAAGTTCTTCAAAGTAGCCACCCTTTGCTTTGATTACTGCTCCGCACACTCTTGGCATTCTGTTGATGAGCTTCAAGAGGTAGTCACCCGAAATGGTTTTCACTTCACAGGTGTGCCCTGTCAGGTTTAATAAGTGGGATTTCAAGCCTTATAAATGGGGTTGGGACCATCAGTTGTGTTGTCCAGGAGGTGAATACAGTACACAGCTGATAGTCCTACTGAATAGACTGTTAGACTTTGTATTATGGCAAGAAAAAAGCAGCTAAGTAAAGAAAAACGAGTGGCCATCATTACTTTAAGAAATGAAGGTCAGTCAGTCCGAACAATTGGGAAAACTTTGAAAGTGTCCCCAAGTGCAGTGGCAAAAACCATCAAGCACTACAAAGAAACTGGCTCACATGACAACCGCCCCAGGAAAGGAAGACCAAGAGTCACCTCTGCTGCGGACGATAAGTTCATCCGAGTCACCAGCCTCAGAAATCGCAGGTTAACAGCAGCTCAGATTAGAGAACAGGTCAATGCCACACAGAGTTCTAGCAGCAGACACATCCCTAGAACAACTGTTAAGAGGAGACTGTGTGAATCAGGCCTTCATAGTAAAATAGCTGCTAGGAAACCACTGCTGAGGACAGGCAACAAGCAGAAGAGACTTGTTTCGGCTAAAGAACACAAGGAATGGACATTAGACCAGTGGAAATCTGTGCTTTGGTCTGATGAGTACAAGTTTGAGATCTTTGGTTCCAACCACCGTGTCTTTGTGTGACGCAGAAGAGGTGAACGGATGGACTCTACATGCCTGGTTCCCACCGTGAAGCATGGAGGAGGTGTGATGGTGTTAGGGTGCTTTGCTGGTGACACTGTTGGGGATTTATTCAAAATTGAAGGCATACTGAACCAGCATGGCTACCACAGCATCTTGCAGCGGCATGCTATTCCATCCGGTTTGCGTTTAGTTGGACCATCATTTATTTTTCAAATAGGACAATGAGCCCAAACACACCTCCAGGCTGTGTAAGGGCTATTTGACCAAGAAGGAGAGTGATGGGGTGCTGCGCCAGAGGACCTGGCCTCCACAGTCACCGGACCTGAACCCAATCGAGATGGTTTGGGGTGTGCTGGACAGCAGAGTGAAGGCAAAAGGGCCGAGTGCTAAGCATCTCTGGGAACTCCTTCAAGACTGTTGGAAAGCCATTTCAGGTGACTACCTCTTGAAGCTCATCAACAGAATGCCAAGAGTGTGCGGAGCAGTAATCAAAGCAAAAGGTGACTACTTTGAAGAAGCTAGAATATAAGACATATTTTCAGTTGTTTCACACTTTTTTGTTCAGTATATAATTGGACATGTGTTAATTCATAGTTTTGATGCCTTCAGTGTTAATCTACAATTTTCATAGTCATGAAAATAAAGAAAACTCTTTGAATGAGAAGGTGTGTCCAAACTTTTGGTCTGTACTGTAATTATATATATATATATATATATATACCCTGTTTCCCCTAAAATAAGACCTAGCGTGATTGTCAGTGTTGGCTGCAATATAAGCCCTACCACCCAAATAAGCCCTACTCTGTTTCCTCAAAAATAAGCCCTACCCTGAAAAGAAGACCTACAAGGACTTTAACTAGGGCTTATTTGGGGGTAGGGCTTTTATTGCAGCTATCACCGACAATCACACTAGGTCTTATTTTAGGGGAAACAGGATATATATATATATAGATATATATATATATATATATATATATATATATATATATATATATATATATATATATATATACATACACACCCCTTGCAGCCACAAACGTAAATGTATTTTATTTGGATTTTATTTGATAGACCAACACAAAGTGGCACATAATTGTGAAGTGGAAGGAAAATGATAAAATGATTGCCCTGTATTTGTCTCCATCCATCTTCCCATCAACTCTGACCAGCTTCCCTGTCCCCGCTGAAGAAAAGCATCCCCACAACTGGATGCTGCCACCACGTTTCACGGTGGGGATGGTGTGTTCAGGGTTAGATTTCTGCCACACATAGTGTTTTGCTTTTAAGCTAAAACAGTTACAGTTTGGTCTCATCTCACCAGAGCACCCTCCACGTTTGCTGTGTCCCCCACATGGCTTCTTGCCAACAGGACTTCTTATGGCTTTCTTTCAACAATGCTACTCTTCCATAAAGGCCATATTTGTGGATAGTAGTTGCCCTGTGGACAGATTCTCCCACCTGAGCTGTGGATCTCTGCAGCTCCTCCAGAGTTACCATGGGCCTCTTGGCTGCTTCTCTGATGAATGTTCTCCTTGCCCAGCCTGTCATTTTAGGTGGACGGCCATGTCTTGGTAGGTTAGCAGTTGTGCCATACTCTTTCCATTGTCGGATTATGGATTGAACAGTGCTGTGAGATGTTCAAAGCTTGGGATATTTTTTTTTTATAACCTAACCCTACTTTAAACTTCTCCACAACTTTATTCCTCACTTGTCTGGTGTGTTCCTTGGCCTTCATGATGCGGTTTGTTCACGAAGGCTCTCTAACAAACCTCTGAAGGCTTTGCAGAACGCCTGTATTTATACTGATATTAAATTACACACAGGTGGACTCTATTAACTAATTAGAGGACTTCTGAAACCAACTGGTTCCTTTCAATTTTAGCAATAGTGCTGCTAAAAATAGCGCCACTTTACCGCCGACATCCCAATGTGAAAGGGCTCTTATATTTTAGTCGACTAAATAAAAATTTTAATTAATTTTTGTCATAGTTTTTGTCAATTGACTTTCTAATTTTATTTTTGTTTAGTTTTGCATAGTGTGCACAGAGCAGTGCACATGACCACAACTAATGCACACTGCTCATCCCAAACAAATGAAAATGCTGCGTGGATACAGGAAAGCACAGAAGGAACAATTTCATGAAGAAGAGTGGCTATTTATGGATTCTTTTTGGAGAATAAGGATATTGTTTAGTGTCACTCTAAACTTGAATGCTCCTACAAGAGGCCCATACCCTGGGCACTAGGTTTGCATCATTTTGTCCATAGGAAAGTGGGTTGCTTGTACTGAACAAGTGAAATAGGTGGCGCTTTCAGGACCATACACCAGAATTACCATACATCCGATTTAGGTTACCTTTCCAGATCTGAGGTAGAAGCTCAAAGCGGTTCTCCATCTCTACCACCTGCAGAAGATCCACAATGCCTTGTACTTGCAGATAAAACCTCTGTGGAAAAAGGACACAGCGTAAGTATTCAGATTTTCTACGGTCATCTCAACGTTACCCACTTCAGCTCCCGCATTTGTATACTGCCCTATGGACTAGAGCAATTTTTACATTTCAGCTGTGGGCCCATTGATGACTGTCACTATTTAAGGTAGAACTAAAGGCAAAACATTTTTTGGGGGATAGAGTGGAGAGGGATTAGAACACACCTGTCAGTTTTTATTGCCATCTGTGTCCCCATTAGGAAGATTCACCCTCTCCATTTGTCCTGTTTACCGTTGTCACCGAGAGGGAAAGAAAATGCCAAAATATTGCATTGACACCAGAACCTGAACAGAAGGGAAACCTTCCAATAGGGACACCGGTTATGGTGACCCCTCAGGGATTCATTCACTTTAGAGGGATTTCCTCTCACTTCCCGTTTGGCTATGGGACAAGAAGTATCTCCACAATGGTACACAGATGGCAAAAAATAAATAAATAATAATTCCAACAGGACTCATAACTCTCCCTTACGCTATCCAAAATGTAAAAAAATTTTTTTCTTATTTTGTGCTTTTTTTTAAATGCATTACAAAAAAAATAAAAAATTAAGGAATAGGAATAAACATGGAAAAAAATTACAAAAAAAATAGAAAAATGACAGCTGTGGGGAGAAAAGAGGGGAGTTAATTAAGGTTAACCACTTAAGGACCAGGCCTCTTTTTCGGACTTGGTGTTTCCATGTTTAAAACAGTTTTTTTTGCTAGAAAATTACTTAGAACCCCCAAACATTTTATATTGTTTTTTTTCTAACACCCTAGAGAATAAAATGGCGGTCATTGAAATACTTTTTTTCACACCGTATTTGCGCAGCGGTCTTAGAAGCGCACTTTTTTTGGGAAAAATTCACTTTTTTGAATAAAAAAATAAGACAACAGTAAAATTAGCCCAATTTTTTTTTATACTGTGAAAGATAATGGTATGCCGAGTAAATTGATACCCAACATGTCACGCTTCAAAATTGCGCCCGCTCGTGGAATGGCGTCAAACTTTTAGCCTCAAAAATCTCCATAAGCGACATTTAAAAAATTCTACAGGTTGCATTTTTTGCGTTACAGAGGAGGTCTAGGGCTAGAATTATTGCTCTCGCTCTACCAATCGCGGCGATACCTCACATGTGTGGTTTGACCACAGTTTTCATATGCGGGCGCTACTCACGTATGCGCTCGCTTCTGTGCGCAAGCTCGTCGTAACGGGGTGTTTTAAAAAAAAAAAAAAATTTTTTTCTTATTTATTTTAATTTATTTTATTTATTTTTACACTTTAAAAAAAAAAAAATGGATCACTTTTATTCCTATTACAAGGAATGTAAACATCCCTTGTAATAGAAAAAAGCATGACAGGTCCTCTTAAATATGAGATCTGGGGTCAAAAGGTCCTCAGATCTCATATTTGGGCTAAAATGCAAAAAAAAAAATGCAAAAAAAAAAAAAAAAAAAAGAAAATCTGACATTTAAAAAAAAAAATATACCTTTAAGATGTATGGGCGGAAGTGACGTTTTGACGTCGCTTCCGCCCTCTTATGGTATAGAGACGAGTGGGGGCCATCTTAGCCTCACTTGTCTCTATGCCCAGCAGACGGAAGGACCCGATCGCCTCCGCCGCTACCGACGGCTCCGGTAAGCGGCGGAAGGTGCGGGAGGGCGGCGGGAGGGGGGGTGGCACCTCTCCCGCCGCCGATAGCGGTGATCTCGCGGCGAATCCGCCGCGGAGACCACCGTTATCGTACAGCCAACCGCCGCCTGAAGAGATGGATATCTCGGTTGTGGCAGCAGCTGCTGCCGTTACCGAGATATCCCTCTTCAAAAAATGGACGTACATCGTCGTGCGGCGGTCGGCAAGTGGTTAAAATGTTTGTTACCCCATTTCATATTCCTGATATGTGCCTGCTGTACCATGTAATTGAATGACAAAGTATCCTGTTTTCTTTGTATTGCTTCCTTTATGTGAAATCCTTGGTATTCCTTCCAGTCCCTTTGCTTTCCTATCAAAAGACTGAACACACTAAGCGGGAGAGCACATCGTGGTCAGTTCTCCAACTGTGCTGGGAACTCCATGTGCTCTCCTCCAATGATCAGGCTTGTCCCGACACACCCCTGCTGCACAGCCATTCACTAGAATGTGTTGCCTTTCTCATCCCCCCCCCCCCCCCCCCCAGCTCTTATGCAGCTGAGAACAGAGGGAATGTGATCACTTATAAAAAAAAAAAAAAAAAGGGAAAAAAAAAAAAAAAAAAAAGATACAATGCCTTGAAAAGTATTCATATCCCTTGAAATTTTTCACATTTTCTCATGTTGCAACCAAAAAATGTAGATGTATTTTATTGGGATTTTATGTGATAGACCAACAGAAATTGCCACATAATTGTGAAGTAGAAGGAAAATGATAAATGGTTTTCAAATTTATTTTTACAAATAAATATGTGAAATTGCATTTGTATTAAGCCCCAGAGCCAAGTTTCAAGTATTTTGTAGACTCTAAACAGGTTTTTGTCTGAAATTGCCCTGTGTTTGGTTCCAGCCATCTTCCCATCAACTATGAGCAGCAGCTTTCCTGTCCCTGCTAAAGAAAAGCATCCACACAACATGATGATGCCACCATCATGTTTCACGGTGGGAATGGTGTGTTCAGGATAATGTGCAGTGTTTATTTTCTGCCACACACAGCGTTTTGCCCAGCCTGTCATTTTAGGTGGACGGCCATGTGTTGGTAGGTTTGCAGTTGTGCCATACTCTTTACATTTTCGGGATATGGATTGAATAGTGCTCCGTGAGATGTTCAAAGCTTGGGATATTTTTTTTTTTTTTTTTTTTTACAACCTAAACTTTATCCCTGACCTGTCTGGTGTGTTCCTTGACCTTCATGATGCCATTTGTTCACTAAGGTTCTCTAACAAACCTCTGAGGGCTTTCCAGAACAGCTGTGTTTATACTGAGATTAAATTACACACAGATGGACTCTATTTACTATATAGGAGCCTTCTGGAGGCAATTGGTTCCACTACATTCTAGTTAGGGGTATCAGAGTAAAAGGTGGCTGAATACAAATGAACGCCACACTTTTCACATATTTGTTAAAAATTGAAAAACATTTATCATTTTCCTTCCACTTCACAATTATGTGCCACTTTGTGTTGGTCTATCACATAAAAATCCCAATAAAACACATTTACGTTTTTAACATGACAATATGTGGAAAATGAAAAAGTATTCACACCCCTTGAAAAAGACACTATATATATATATATATATATATATATATATATATATATATATATATATATATATATATTTTTTTTATATCTATACACAAATGTTTTGTCTTTAATTCCTATTTTCTCCTGGGAAGGGACAGGGCATACTACACATGTGCAAATATTTAGATGAAGTCATTTCAGATATGTGTATGCTCACAACTTATTATTATACAGGATTTATAGAGCGCCGACAGTTTATGCAGCGCTTTACAACGAGGATAGACAGTACAAATATACTTTAAAAGTTGATTTAAACCCGATTCATGAAATTTGAGCTGGGCACATATCTGCAGTGTCTTCTTGTCTCTCTTCAAAGCACTGTCCCTTAGCAGTCTCTTGCTCCATAGCTCTGTTATCAGCCTAACTTCTCACACATTCTCCGAGACGGGAGCCGTGTCAGAGGAGGTTGCTACAAATAGATTAGCAATCAGTTTGCCGTCTAAGAACAGACCTCTTGCACAGTCCTTTCTTCATTTGCCTATGAGGAGAGGGGGTGTGTGCCTTTCCTCCAATCAGCTGTCTTGGCTGTATGCCAACAATCCACTCCCAGTGCTAACCAGGAAGAGAAAAACGAACACAAAGAGCACTTTCTAAAGGATATATACAGATGAAGACAGCAGATATACATGTAAAACTTATGAAGGGAGATTTTTTTCATCTTTGTGTATAATCTGAGGCCGTTCACTTTACTGGGTATATGAGGGTTTACATCCACTTTAATACAGTAGGAATTGGAGGGCCCTACTCGTTACTTGTCAAAAAGTGCCCCTTTATTGCCAGAACTTACAGAAGGAACGTTCTCTCTGTACCACTTTAGGACCACATCAATGTTCTCCAGCAGGCAGATGAGGTTAAAAAACTTGCTACTGCAAACAGAAAGGAAAAGTGATTACTGTAAGTGACTGCTTGTACACCTTGGCTTCCGTTTTTTTTTTCTTTCCACCTGCAGATCCTCACACTTTGAGGTCTCAGTTATTTATGTATCATTTAAGGTTTGCATTCATGTTGAATGTAGATCTGTATCTAAAACTTTGTTACCCTATGCATCCCTGAATGAGAAACCCGTCTGAAATCCCCATCCCTTGTGCCAGGCTGCTCTATTGGCGCATGGGGTCTCTTTTGTATGCAGCATTAGTCTTAACCACTTCAATACCGGGCACTTTACGCCCTTCCTGCCCAAGGCAATTTTCAGCTTTGTAAAATGACAATTGCACGGTCATACTACACTGTACCGAAACTACATTTTTGTCATTTTGTTCCCACAAATAGAGCTTTCTTTTGGTGGCATTTGATCACCTCTGCGGTTTTTATTTTTTGCTAAACAAAATAAGAAAAAAAAAAAAAAAAAGTTTTTGTTTCTGTTAAAAAATGTTGTGGCACTGATGGGCACTGATAAGGCGGCACCAATGAGGTGGCACTGACGATGGGCACTGATAGCTGAGATTGATATGCGGCAATGATGGGCGACACTGAAAGGCTGCACTGCTGGGTGGCATAGACAGGCATCACTGATGGCACTGGCAGGCATTGCTGATGGGCACTGATTGGCATATTCCCTGGTGGTCCAGGGGGGCATCCCCGTTGGTCCAGGGCGGTGCTGATAAACCTGATAAAACAGCACAGACCCTGTGTCAGAAGAGCTGACAATTGGCTTTCCTCTACTCGCGAGTGAGGAAAAGCCGACAAGCGGCTCTTCCTGTTTACACTGCGATCAGCCATGATTGGACACTGCTGATCACGTGGTAAGGAGCCTCCGTCAGAGGGTCATTACCGACATCTGTGGTGCGGTGTGTCAAAATGACACACCGCACCACCAATTGCCGGCTTATCCTGCTGGATGTCATATGACCCCCAAACAGGATAACTGAACCACCGCCCGCCATTTTGCTATAGGCCCGGGCAGGAAGTGGTTAAAGTGGAACTTTAGTCAGAAAATCAAGTCTTGCTAGATCACTTCAGGCTGGCCCCTTTTACAGGTACAGCTATGTAAAACATTTGTCTATACCGCTTAAAATCCAGTATTACCCTATGACACAACCTGCTCTGCAAATGCTCAGTTGTGCTCCATTTTTAGGCACTGACAAATTTGTAGAGGCTAATCTGCTGACAGCCTTAAAGCAGAATTAAACCCTCCTATCCTTTACAGCAAGGACATTGCTTCTGTTTGATCTGCAACTGCCATGGTGCTGCACATGCGATCAGTTATGGCACCAGCCTTTTGATGGTTTGACAGTTTGGTTGAGGACACAAGGAAATGTAACAGACAGCGGTTACATTTCCTTGTGTCCTCAACCAAACTTTTTTGAAACCATTAAATGGATGGGTTTAGTTCCATTTTATGATTTACTGCTGTTCAAGGGCTCTGGGCTTTAGCAAAAAGGCAGCCTACAGCAAGAAGAAACAGGAAGAATTCTGGAGGCAATTTACAGCACACATTATTTATGGTAACATAATTATTAATGTGGAATGTATGTTCCTTGCTAAAGAACATTATTTTTTATCAAGCCATTATCTGTCAAGTTCCGCTTTAAGATGTACAGACCACCAAACAGAAGGAGGAGAGATGGTTTCATGTTTTCTGAAGCATATGGTCATTTGACTCTTTATTCCCTGTACCTCTTCTCACCTACAGTTTTCTTCTTACATTGTATCAGTACAGTTTTTTCCTGCATTGTACAATGCATCTGGAGAGTATTCACAGCTCTTCACTTTTTCCACATTTTGTCATGTTGCAGCCCTATTCCAAAATGGACTAAATTAGGGTTCTCATACTTCTACAAAACAATACCCCATAATGACAATGTGAAAGAAGTTTGCTTGAAATCTTAGCAAATTTTATTAAAGCCTCAAGTTTGAGTATGATTCTACAAGCTTGATGCCCCTATTTTTGGGCAGTTTCTCCCATTCTTCTTTGCAGGACCTCTCAAGCTCCATCAGGTTGGATGGGGAGTGTCGGTCCACAGTCATTTTCAGATCTCTTCAGAGATGTTCATTCGGGTTCAATTCTGGGCTCTGGCTGGGCCACTCAAGGACATTCACAGAGTTGCCCCATAGCCACTTTGTTATCTTGACTGTGTGCTTAGGGTAGTTGTCCTGTTGGAAGATGAACCTTTGCCACAGTCGGAGGTCCAGAGGGCTCTGGAGCAGGTTTTCATCAAGGATGTCGCTGTATTCATCTTCCCCCTCGATCCTGACTAGTCTCCCAGTTCGTGCCGCTGAAAAACATCCCAACAGCATGATGCTGCCACCACCATGCTTTACTGTAGGGGTGGTATTGGCCAGGTGATGAATGGTGCCTGGTTTCCTCCAGATATACTTGCCATTCAGGGCAGAGTTTAATCCTTGTTTTATCAGATCAGAGAATTTTGTGTCTCATGGTCTGAGGGTCCTTCAGCTGCCTTTTGGCAAATTCTAGGCAGGCTGGCATGTGCCTTTTACTGAGGAGTGACTTGCGTCTGCCCATGCTACCATACAGGCCTGAAAGGTTGAGTGCTGCAGAAATGTTTTTTCTTCTGGAAGATTCTCCTCTCTCCACAAAGAAATGCTGTCTAAGTGACCATCGGGTTCTTGGGTACCTCCCTTTCTAAGGCCCGTCTCCCCCGATCGCTCAGTTTGGCCAGGCGGCCCACTCTAGGAAGAGTCCTGGTGGTGCAAACTTCTTCCATTTATGGATGATGGAGGCAAATGTGCTCATTGAGCCCTTCAATGCCACAGAAATGTTTCTGAACCCTTGCCCAGATCTGTGCCGATACAATCCTGTCTCAGAGGTCTACAGACAATTCCGTGAACTTTGTGGCTTGGTTTGTGCTCTGACATGCACTGTTACTGTGGGCCCTTATATAGACAGGTGTGTGCCTTTCCGAATCATGTCCAATCAACTGAATTTACCACAGGTGGACTCCAGTCAAGTTGTAGAAACATCTCAAGGATGATCAGTGGAGCTAACTTTTGAGTGTCATGGCAAAGGCTGTGAATACTTATGCACATGTGATTTTTTTCCATTCCTAATAAATTTGCAAAGATTTCAAACAAACTTCTTTCACGTTGTCATTCTATGATCTTGTTTGTAGAATTTTGAGGAAGGTAATGAATTTAATCCATTTTGGAATAAGGCTGTAACATAAAATGTGGAAAAAGTGAAGTGCTGTGAATAATTTCCGGATGCACTGTATGTCTGGATGTAGACAAAAGAAAACAAGAAAAATGTTATCATAATTGGTATATTTTGAGGCTTGGTGTTTCTGAAGCTGTTGCTGCCCTAGGCGCGATCCTACAAGTGCCAATATGGTAAAACAGCCTTGTCAATTGCGTCACTACAGATGCCAAGCTGCCCAACTATTGACCAGCTCCTGCATGACTGTTCTACAGAAACATTATATAACTAGAACTACAGGTCTGTGGGTACCTTCAGAATGTTGTCCTTGGGTTCACTCTTACTTCAAGACAGACCTCCTTTAGTGAAACAATTTTCCATCAATTCTGTCAGATTGCAAGAGCATCTGCTGTGCACAGAACCTCTTGAGGTCACCCCGCAAATTTTCAATTGGATTCAGGCCTGGGCTCTGGCTGGGTCATTCCAAAACTTTGATCTTCTGGTGACGCCATGCTTTTGTTGATTTGGAGGTATGCTGTGGGTCTTTGGGAAAGGTGAAATTCCAACTTCATTTTTAGCCTAAGGTTTTGTGCCAAAATTGGCTGATATTTGAAACTCTTTGCGGCCCGCTAGCGGCCGCAAAGCGCCGAAAGAACTATGGTAAAGCACCATTTTATCGCTGACGCCTCCCACACCCCAGTGTGAAAGTGCCCTTAGTGTTTGCTTGTATATATGTAGTAACCTTTCATAGCTACCTGTATGGCTAATGCTGCCTTTTGACATGAAGAAGAGTGTCATTTCTGATCATAGATTTGTTTGGATTTTATTACCCATCCTGCTCACTACATTAAGCCCAGGTTCACACTCATGCAGGTTAGAAATCATGTGGGTTCAGCTGAACTCGCATGATTTCAAACTGGCAGTGCAGTCCAACTTCGGGGGGCAATTTGACAGACATCTGTGCGGGTTCATGCACAGAATTCTATACAAAAAATAAATCAATCACACCCAAAGTCACCAAAAGTAATACAGGAAGTACTTTTGGGAATCACTGCAGCGCCACAAAGTCGGTGTCGCACCAATTCAGATGATAGCATTTGTACCAAATCGGCCTGATGCAAACAGGTGCTTAAAGAGGAACTGCAGTCTGCTCACATAATTTGTTATGATAAGAATGCAATTGGAGACCCTGATACTGAGATACTGATGAGGCTGCTCCGATGGGCACTGGTGTAAGACAACAGCATAATATGCATTACATACCAGCACATTATGAAATACTTGCCTTAGAACAAAGCCCTTCCAGCAGCACACGCTTACCGCTGAGATGGCTGACATCTTCCACGGGTGTTTCTTCCAGGTTTGCGGGCTCCGGCACAGAGTGGCCAAAGCCGCAATGACGTCACTCCCGCGCATACGCCCAGTAGCCGCCATTCTGGAATGGGTGCCAAAGGTCCGGCACTGTAAGCCGGACCTTCAGGAGCACATGCGACGATGATGTCATAAGCTGCATGCACTCTGAATATTTACTAAAAATTGTGCAAGTTTAGGAGATGTTCACATTACCTACAGGTAAGCTTTATTATAGGCTTACCTGTAGGTACAAGTGGTGTAATAGAGTTTACTACCACTTTAACAAAAATAATTAAAAATAATAAATGCACATTAATTTGCAGGTAAAATGTGCATTTATAATTTTTTTTCAACAGGAGCCTGAAAAGTATCTCACTTGTGATCAGTGTGTTGTGGGTGCAAAGTCAGACTCTTGCAGATTTTTGGCCACGCACAATCGCAGGCACGAGAGGCAGAACAGGGACGTGTGTGTGTTTATTGTGTTTATTATATATATATATATATATATATATATATATATATATATATATATATATATATATATATATATATATATATATATACACACACATACACACACACACACACACACACACAGAAGATCCCTGTTCTGTGAGGAGAGGCAGATCGTGAGTTCCTAATAGTTACGATCTGTCATCTACAGTTAGAACACAGTCAGGGAACACAGGTAACCCCTTAATCGCCCCTATTCTTAACCCCTTCCCCACCAGTGACATTTACACAGTAATCAGTGCATTTTTATAGCACTGATCGCTGTATAACTGTCAACTGCTTCAAAAAGTGTCAAAAGTGTCCGATGTGTCCGCCATAATGTTGGAGTCCCAATAAAAATCACAGATCACTGCAAAAAAAAAAATCCCTTATTTTGTAAACGATATAACTTTTGCGCAAACCAATCAGTATACGCTTATTGCGATTTTTATTACCAAAAACATGTAGAAGAATACATATCGGCCTAAACTGTGGAAAAAAAATCTTTTTTTTTTTTTTTTAATTGGGGATATTATAGTCATTTATAGCGCAAAAAAAAAAACAAAAAAAAACAAAAAACGCAGAGATGATCAAATAACACCAAAAGAAAGCTCCATTTCATCTCAAAAACCTGGCATTTTTACAGAGGTGTGTAGACTTTATATCCACTTTACCCATTAGACTGATGGTGGGAGATGGGGAGTAGAGGATGACCATGTGCACATAATGCTAGAAAAGTGCATATTTGAGGGTAACATGAAACTCACTAGTAATAATTATTATTGGTGCGATCTCCAATTTTCCAGTTGTCTCCAGTGTTTTTCACGGCATCCAATTGATAAGCCAAGTCTATGTCCTTTGTGTCCAAGCACTGAAAGCAGAAAAACACTGGTAAGTAAAGACCCGGATTCTCTTATGTAACTTAAAATTTCTTCCTGCCACGTTGTAAGGTTTCATCTGAAGCAAAACCAGAGTTTCAGTAGCCAGAGTTAAAGTAGTCATACCAGACCTTTGGAGGCTTGTGAACATTGGTATCTTGAGTAAAGGCTTGCTTTCCCAACTCTTTGCAATTGGCATGTTTTGCTATACAATACTCACATTAGCAAAGACCTACAGCCGATCTGAACAAAATTAGGTCTAGGCAGTGCGCCTGCTCATACATAACTTATTTACAAAGTGGTTTTGCACTCAATTACTTTAGGAGTAAATACTAGATGTCAGAACTTTTTTGGACTTACTTTTATTGATCTGGTAAATGTTCTCTGCCCCCTACACAAAGTGCACCCAACATACTGATGGGCCCTTCGCTAGTAATTTTTATACCAGTTGCTGGAGCCATCCTTTTCTTCTTTACAAGCCACACTGCACAGCAAGCACATGCACAGTTTAGTCGTCTGCAACATCCACAGGAGGACAGACCATCTGGGTTGGACATCAGGCAGTATAGATCTCTACTACCAGCCGATAACCAGAGTCATGAAGATAAAAACCATTTATAATGCCAACTCTGATGACAAAAGTAGATTTAAAAAAATAAAAAAGGTCTTTTGAGAGCATAGCAAGGAAGGGGAGATCCATCAGGGCTTTCTTGGATGCCTGGTCAGCAGACCAGCATTTCAGCTAAATGAGGCGCCTCAGCAGCACGGCTGACACGGAGGCCCTTAATAGCAGAGGGAGAGTATCCAGGACCGCATTACAAATGTACTTAAGGCCATGCACTAGTTGGTCTACTAGTTCCACGCAGACAGGGGAGGTATTCTGCTCTCCCAATTCGCGGTGCAAAAGTTTTGCCCACTCAAAGTCTGCAACATCAGTGCGGATGCCAGTACAGGTCGCACGGCTGACCCCAGAACCGTAAACAAGGAATGAGCCACTGCTTCGGCCTTCCTGTCTGTGGGATCCTTGAATGCAGGAGTCCCCTCAACCGGGATCGTGGTTACTTTATTTAACCTAGATACTGGGGAGTCCACGACCAGAGGAGTCTACCACTTTTTGAGAAGGCTTTGCTCAAAGGGGTAACACACCGCCAAATTTTTGGGGACCAAAAAGGTCCGTTGTAGGCGACCCCATTCCCTGTAGTTGAATTTGTCAAAATAAGTCAAATGCGGGAACACCTTAGGTGAACATGCTGGCTTGCGGGACTCAAAAGGGACCGGTACATCAGCAGAGGAATCTGCTGGCTCCTGCATCTTCAGGGTATCACGCACAGCTGTGATAAGTGCTCCAACAAGCGCCTTGTCGCGCCCGGACCCAGACGGGGAATCATCCTCACTGTACGAACGGTCCTGGTCAGCCACGTCTGACCAGGGGTCTCCAGCTGCAGCAGGGCCTGAGTCTGCATCAGAGCTCTCCCCAGAGGACAGGGGGGGGCCCTCTTGCGTGCACCTTTCCTGCCACGTGCCGCCTCTATCTTGGCAACATAGGAGTCAAGGACCACCGTCAGGGTGTCCATGCGCACCGTGCTAACTGCAGGTGACCCGGTTGCTATAGCCTGGATTTCGGGGGAAGAAAAACCAGTTTCTGAAGCCATGCTGACCCTGGCCTGTCTGCCACCTGCAAGGGGACTTAGGACAGTGAAGGTCCCACCCCCCTTCTGCCGCCACGTGGGGGGGTGGGGGTTACTTAGCGCTAGACTCATCACCCTGGGGCATTCTGTGATAGCCACAGCAGTGGCTGTAGTCCCTAGGAGGTTTCCAGTTGCAGAGGAGAAAACTGCCAGCAGCAGAAGCTCCCACCAGTGGTGCAACGATCTGCAGAGCAGCTTCAGTGTTCAGCAACAGCCATCCAGCGTTCTGCACACACACAATGGATATAGGAAGCAGCTAGAGAAAGCACATGTAATGCTGCCACAAGAGGCCAGCGGTGAAAAAAGCACTCAGGCTTTAAGAAAATGGCCGCCAATGTAATCAATAGGAATCCTAAGGAAAATGGCTGCTGAAGCTTACCAGGGGAATCTATAGCTTTCCCAAATCCAAGATGGCCGCCGGAACAGCGCCATGCGGTGACAGAGCAAAAAAAAAAAAATGTGCTGCCTGCTAACAGTCAGAACAACTTCCATAAACATGTTTTGGAACCCCCAGACCTGGACCAGGACCAACGCCAGCCGCACAGACCCACACAGGTGAGAAACGGCGACACACACACCGCCCGCAGCACATGCAGCCACCCCCCTCAGAGGGGGGAAGGGGGGGAGATAGGGACTTGGGAGAGAAGATAGGGAGGCGAGGTGGCCTCCGAATCGACCCCCCAGGGAATGCCCAGCTGCTCACCCCACCGAAGCAGGGAGAGCCGTACTTACCAGTCCTGAAGAGCTGGGAGACATTCCATCACAGACCCACTCCTGCGCAGTTACAGGGTGGCTGCTGGCCTCGGTATACTGTGATCCAGACATCAGTAGCCTGGTCATATGTATACCCCGGTGCATTGAAGCTCACGACCGCCTCTGGAGCTGAGGCATGTCGTGGCCTGCCGAGCCTTAGCTACGGCCTGCTCACGTTCAATGGCCGGACTGGCGAGACTACAAGGATATTAACCAGCCTGTCACCCAGCCGGCAGTTGATGAAAGATCCTGAGATCTTCTATCTTGCGCAAAAAGCAGCAGACCTGCAGCAAAAGTATGGACCGAGAGGCCCGCAGGGTTTCCTAGGTCATTCTCCTTGCTAAGCAAAATAAAAACTGAAGCTTCTAGAAGCAGTGGGAAGGGTTGATAGCACGGGGCCCGCCCCCTGGGGCGGGATTAAAGTTCTGTGTATTTTGTAACAATTTTGCCCAGTTTCTCCTAATGGCAGGCTATACAACCCATTTAGTTACAGAGGAGCTGTGTCAGTCTGTGAATATAAGAGAAAGTAATTCTTCTAAAGAACATGTGTCAGAGCCGGTTAACACTGCTGTGTGGTGCAAGATCGCATTTGATTCGCACCTCACTGCAAATCACATGCAATGCCCGTGCGATGCAAATTCAGCCAGATAGTATGTCTGAATTTTCATCACATTCAGACCAAACTCGCATAGGACCCCTTTTTTTATCTGCAGTAGGATTGGATTGCATGGATGTTTATACCCATGCGATCAGATTCTGTCCGAATTTGCAGATTGCACTGCAATATGTGAACAGATTTGGTGGCATCACTAGCTTTTAATTGACACTCCCAGCAGTTCGTATAGTGCAGCGTGAACCGCCGCCAGGAGACATGTGATGCGGGAACCCACAATGGATATGCATAGTTCCCGCATCAGTGCAGTGTGAGCCGAGACTCAAGCACAAGGCCCACCGACTGAAACTGGCCTGGCAGCCCTTTTCAAGTGGCCCTAACATTGCTCTTGCAGTTGCGGCACTCCCCTTTGTCTCTGCCCCACACCATGTCTCAGCAGTCAGCGGCAGTGAGGAGGACAGAACATCTCTGTGCAGCTGCAGCACCCCCATAATGTTGATGCTGCCCATGAGGAAATTGAGTTTGACACCCCTCCTCTAAAGAATCACACATATCACTGCATAATACCAAAGAAAGGTTTGGTATATATATATATATATATACTGTAGGCAGATTCTTTCATTATTAACACTGCTTTTTTTTACTTGTGAATATAGATTTTTGAACTAGACCTGAACTTCAAGAGTGTCAAATTGGCTCTCTTATAGGGGACATCTAGAAGTGTTAACTGTGCCTGAGCGGTATCCTGAAAAATCCAAATTTTTCTTGAAAATGCGCCGCCCCCCCCCCCCCCCCAAAAAAAAAATAGCAGGAAACTTCCTGTGTCTACAACCTCAAAGATGTACATCTACAGTAAGACTGCTGTGCTCAAGAAACTCAGTAAATCAAAGCATCATTTACAGGGATCACTAATATACTTACCACTCTTATTGCCTCTCCAAAGAATCTCACTGAAAAAATAAAAAAAGAAATAAAAACCTTTTAATTCAAAACTCAGTACAAATATTTATATATTACACACACACACACACACACACACACACACACACACACACCATTGCCTAGCAGCTAATATACATACTAGGTTTTTTTTTTCCAGGGCCGATAACTGACAACAGGTGCCAATATTCTGTACATCACCGTCACCTGCCACCCAGATGCAGCTTGTCACCATCACCTGCCACCCAGAAGCAACACTTCACTTACCAATATCACCTCCCACCCAGATGCAGCATGTCACTTGCCACCGTCACATGCCACTACTACTTACACTACTTCTGGCAGCTTCTCCCCAGTGGTGTCCATGTGGGTAAACTTCCACTTGCGGGCAGGCAGGTGGTGAGAGAGGTTGTAACTGTCTACTTGCCTGCAGCCCTGTCAAGAGCAGCCTTTGCTGCCCTGCTGTAGGGGTAGAACAGCGGCGATATGAGGCGAGCAGTGAGAGTTAATGTCATCTCTCTGCTGGCCGCCACACTGCTAAAAGATCAGCAGACAACCACCACACAGAGACGGGGGGGGGGGAGGAGGTTTCTTGTTAAACAACAAAATGCTATATATATATATATATATATATATATATATATATATATATATATATATATATATATATATATATATATATATATATATATATATATATATATATATATATATATATATATATATACACACACATATACACACACACAAGTTTAGGAATTACCGTCATCTTTTCTTTATATATATATATATATATATATATAAATAACAGACATCAGAGACAGTAATATCACCATAAACCTAACTCAAACAAACAATGCTCTAAACAAGACAAAAATAAACTCACACCTTTATTTTCCCGTACGTCTGTCTACTCAGCACCTTAGTCCACTATAGTTTCATCTCTTCCTCCTCATTCCCATCTACACCCCCCCCCCCCCCCCTCCACCTCCCACAAACCATCATACAGTAAATTACTTGAGTAAAATCAATAGCACCAAATTTTTATACATTTTTGGGGCGTTCCTCAATATTTATACGCTAATCTCTTTTCTTAAGATATCGTTTATTTTATTACCCCATTGTTTATGGGTTGGAGGGAGAGTAGTAACCCACTTTTGTAAGATGAGTTTACGGGCTACGTAGAGAGATCTAGTCCACATTACATACATCTCTATTGGTAGAATTCCATCTGGAAGTAGTGATAATTTGGGGGTATTTATTAATTTTGTGATATTGTATTTAAGGTAAAAAAAAATAGGATTTTTAAAACGGCTTACCTGTAAAATCATTTTCTTGGAGTACATCATAGGACACAGAGTAAAGTAATTACTTGGTGGGTTATAGGCCTACCTTCAGGTGTTGACAGTGGTATAACCAATACAGAAAGTTGACTCCCCTATATAACCCCCTCCTCCTTTCAGGAGCACTCAGTTTTTGTAGCCAAGCAATATAAGTAATATACTCTTACCCCATAAAACAGAGGGGCGGGAGCTCTGTGTCCTATGATGTACTCCAAGAAAAGGATTTTACAGGTAAGCCATTTTAAAAATCCTATTTTCTTTATCGTACATCATAGGACACAGAGTCTCAAGTAATTACTTGCTGGGATGTCCCATAGCAATACTACTTGAGGGGAGGGAGAGACACCCCGTAGGGTAGCCCATAGACCTGAGGACTTATACTGCTGCCTGCAGCACACTGCGCCCAAAGGCGATATCCTCATTCCATCTTACATGCACTTGATAACATTTTGCAAATGTATGTACTGAAGGCCAAGTCGCGGCCTTGCAGATTTGAGACCAGGAGGCCTGGTGACGCACTGCCCAAGAAGCATCAACCACTCTGGTAGAGTGCGCCTTAACTTACAAAGGGGGAATCTTTCCCTTTAAATCATAAATTTGAATTATAAACTTGCCAAATGCACTTAGCGACAGTGGATTTTGATGCTGCCTGTCCCTTCTCAGGACCCTCTGGCAGAAGAAATAAGACAGACAGTCTTACGAATCGGAGCAGTTTTCTTAAATACAGTTTCACTGCTCTCACTACATCAAGACAATGTAGTGACCTTTCTTCCCTGGAACAAGGTCTTGGGGAAAAAACCCTGGCAGGACAATATCTTCATTCAGATGAAAGCCTGAAACCACTTTTGGCAAAAAAAACCTGGACGAGGGCGCAACACCACTCTGTCCTCATGAATAATCAAATATGACTCCTTACAAGAAAGAGCAGCCAATTCTGAAATCCTCCTTGCTGAGGATATAGCAAATGAAAATATCAGCTTCCTAGTCAGAAGGACTAAGGGAACATGCTGCAACGGTTCGAATGGCTGTTTTTGTAACACTGACAAAACGAAATTTAAGTCCCAAGGGCTTAAGAGTGATTTAACTGGCGGATTAATCCGCAGCACTCCTTGCATGAAACCCTGGACTAAAGAATGCATAGCAAGCAGTCTTTGAAATAAAAAATTTGATAAGGCTGAGACTTGGCCCTTAATAGTACTCAGGGCCAACTTCATCTCTACGCTTAATTGTAGAAAGGTAAGAATTCTGCCTATGATATATCTCCGAGGGTACCAACCCTTGGACTCATACCAGGAAACATAAGCTTTCCAGGCTCTATAATATATAGCTCTAGAAGCTGGCTTCCTAGCATTAATCAAAGTAGAGATAACTGACCTGGAAAGCCCACGTTTATTCAGAATGTGGGTCTCAATAGCCAAGGCGTTAAATTTAGCGTTCGTAAAGTAGGATGGAATATCGGCCCCTGAGATAGCAGGTCTGGCCTTAGTGGGAAGAGCCCTGGACCCTCCACTGCCATCCTAAGGATCTCTGCGTACCATGACCTTCAGGGCCATGCTGGTGCTACCAGTATTACCGATTTTCTTTCCAGCTTGATCCTGCAAAACTTGAGGTAGCAACTGAATCAAATCGAAATGAATCAGTAAAAACTGATCCCACGGGGTCGCCAACGCATCTGTTCCATATGCGAGTGGGTCCCCTGTCCTGGATGCAAAGTTGACTAGCTTAGTGTTGAATCTGGACGCTAGAGGGTCTACGTCCGGAGTCCCCCATCTTTGGCAAACAACCTGAAACACCTTGGGGTGAAGAGACCATTCTCTTGGGAATAACTGCCAGCGACTTAGATAAACTGCCAATTCTCTACTCCCAGAATGGAAACTGCCGATAGGCATGGGACATTCTCTTCTATCCAAGTTAGAATCTGGTTCACCTCTCTCTGAGCTGAGAGACTCTTGGTGACCCCTTGTGATTGATATATGCCACAGCCGTGGCATTGTCGGACTGGATCCTGGCAGGACAATTCTTTAACCTGGAGGTCCAGGTTTCTAGAGCCAGATACACTGCCGGAATCTCTAGGATGTCAATGGGCAAGGCTCCTACTCCCCAGCCTGAAAGGCTAGCATCTGTCGTTACTACCTTCCAGATAATTGATCTGAAGGACTTTCCCTTCAGCAGGTTCCAAGATAGTAACCACCAACTGAGGCTTTGGGACACTCATGGGGACAGCCACATTGGCAAGTCCATAGCTTGAATCGTTTTGTTCCAAGCAGACAGAATACTGCTTTCAGTTTCAAATGGAATAGAGCACAGGGAACTGCTTCGAATGAAGCTACCATCTTCCCCAACAACCTCATGCAAAGGCGAATTGAAGGATTTCTCTTCGACCTGATCATCCTCACCAGCTCCTGTATGGAGCTGATCCTTGCGGGAGGCAAGAACACCCCTTTTCTGGGCTGTGTCTATGATCAGGCCCAGATACTGCTTTAAGGATGATTTCTTTAGGTTGAGAATCCAACCCAAACCTTCCAGGTAACTGCTTGTGATGGCTACACCTTGCTTCAAAGCAAGCCACTGACTGGTCTATTAACAATAGATTGTCTAAGTAAGCCAAGACAGTTATGCCCTGTGCCCTTAACCTGACTAGAGGTGAGGCGAATACCTTAATGAATACCCGAGATGCTGTAGCAAGCCCGAAGGGCAAGGCTATTAACTGAAAATGCTTCTGTTCTAATTAGAACCGCAGAAATCTCTGGCGAGGAGGAAATATATGGACAAGCAGCTATGCATCTCTGATGTCGATGGACGCCAGAAGTTTTTCTCCTTGCAGGATGGAAACGAGTGACTTGATTGACTCCATGCAAATGGAGCAGATTTTCAGGAACCGATTTAGATTACGTAGATCTAGACTTGGTCTGATATCCCCATTTGGCTTTGGCACTGTAATTAGGTTTGAGTAAAACCTCAAACCTTGCTCTTGTTTGGGAATCTGTCTGATCACCCCTTGAGCGAATAATCGGTCTAATGCTTGCAACAGGGATTGCCTTTTCCCTGGATCCTTGGGAACATTTGATCTCAGAAAACGAGATGGTGGAAACTCTCAAAGCTCTAGCTTGTATCCTAGAGACACTGTGGAGACAGTCCATTTGTCCTGAATCTCCCTTTGCCAGACTTCCGAGTACATCAGAAGTCTTCCCCACACCTTGGTGAGGAGAGATGCCTCTTCATAAGGTGTTGTATTCTGCTTTGCAGACTTGTAGCCCCAGGTCTTCCTTTATGCCTAGTCTGATGACAGAGGCCGAACAGTTTAAATGAAAGATGCTTATATTTTATTTTGACCTGCAAAAAAAAGAGTACTATTTCCGCTGGAAATTGTTTGAATGCATTTATCCAAACTATTGTCAAATAATCATTCTCCCTTAAAGGGGAAACTAGTTAGAAGGTTCTTACAAGGCGTCTCAGCTGACCAACCCTTTAACCAAAGGGTCCTTTGCATATGTACAAGGACAAAGCGCAAGGCGTGATGCCTGGTGAATAGAATCCTTCATAGCGTTTACAGCAAAGCATAATGCTTTAGGTAGCTCGGCCAGTTCCTGTGCTTGTTGTGCAGGGAGCTCATCTGAGAGCATCTGTGAACTGGTCCTTTAACCTCCTCCCACCCGCCCTATAGTCGAATGACGGCCTTAGAGCAGGCGGCTTCCTTCACCTGGCCGTCCCTGGATGGCCTGGTGTTTACTTCCGCAATGCGCGCCGCCAGGGGCGCGGATCACGGAAGTATTGTATTTGCCGTGTCTCCCGGAGACAGGCAAATACAGATCGCCGTGAACGGCCAATCAAAGCGGCCGTTCACAGCGCGATCGCAGCTGCCAATGGGAGATGATCTCATATGTAAACATATGAGATCATCTCCCATTGCCGTGTCTCTCACTCCTCACACAGAGACAGCGTGTGAGGAGGGAGAGCGATCTATGTGTCAGCCCCAGTGCCAGCCCCAGTGCCATCTGTCAGCCCCAGTGCCATCTGTCAGCCCCAGTGCCATCTGTCAGCCCCAGTGCCATCTGCCAGTAGTGCCAGTGCCGCCAGTGCCACCTGCCAGCGCCTGCCGTCAGCCCCAGTGCCATCTGCCAGTAGTGCCAGTGCCGCCAGTGCCACCTGCCAGCGCCTGCCGTCAGCCCCAGTGTCGCCAGTGCCACCTTCCAGCGCCACCCGTCAGCTCCAGTGCCGCCCGTCAGCCCCAGTGCCGCCCGTCATCCCCAGTGCCGCCAGTGCCGTCAGCCCCAGTGCCACCTGCCAGTGCCACCTGCCAGCACCAGTGCCACCTGCCAGTGCCATCCATGCCGCCAGTGCCACCTGCCAGTGCCACCTGCCAGTGCCATCCGTCAGCCCCAGTGCCACCTGCCACCACCAGTGCCGCCAGTGCCAGTGCCGCCAGTGCCACTTGCTAGTGCCACCTGCCAGCGCCATCCGTCAGCCCCAGTGCCGCCAGCCCCAGTGCCGCGTGCCAGTGCCACGTGCCACCTGCCAGTCCCAGTGCCACCTGCCAGCGCTACCTGCCAGCGCCACCTGCCAGCCGCAGTGCCATCTGCCAGCAGCATTAGCCAGAGCAATTAGCCAGCACCATCTACCAGTGCCAGCCCCATCTGCCAGCCCCATCTGCCTCCAGTGCCATCTGCCTCCAGTGCCATCTGCCTCCAGTGCCACGTGGGGTCACTTTGTGGGCATTTTCATTGTCCTGGTGCTCCAGGGCCTTCAAAACTAATAGGTGGTTGAGAAATAAGATGTGTATTTATGCTCCTAGAACGCCTGATGGTGCCATTTCAATATTGGGCCTCTGTATGTGGTCAGGCTGTGTAAAAGTCTCACACATTTGGTATCGTTATACTCAGGAGGAGTAGTAGAACGTATTTTGGGGTGTCATTTTTGCTATGTACATGCTATGTGTTGGAAATATCTTATAAATGGACAACTTTGCGTAAAAAAAATGCGTTTTCATTTTTTTTTCCACATTTTCCCAAAACTTCTGGAAAAAAAATGAACCATTCAAACGACTCATTATATGCCTCATAAATTATACGTTGGGGTGTTAGCTTTCCAAAATTGGGTCACTTTGTGGGCATTTCCATTGTTCTGGTGCTCCAGGGCCTTCAAAAATGTAATAGGTGGTTGAGAAATGAAATGTGTAATTTATGCTCCTAGCCTGATGGTGCTATTTCAATATTGGGCCTCTGTATGTGGCCAGGCTGTGTAAAAGTCTCACACATTTGGTATCGTAATACTCAGGAGTAGCAGAACGTATTTTGGGGTGTCATTTGTGGTATACACATGCCATGTGAGAGAAATAACCTATTACATTGAAAATTTTGTGAGAAAAAAAAAAAAATCGTCATTTTGCAAAGAATTGTGGGAAAAAGATGACAACATCAAAAACCTCACCATGCCTCTTACTAAATACCTTGGAATGTCTACTTTCAAAAAAGGGGTCATTTGGGGGGTATTTGTACTTTCCTGACTTGTTCGGGTCGCAAGAAATGAGAGGCCACCAGTACATCAGGTGTGATCAATTTTGTGCGATTCGCACCACAGCTTGTAGACTCTCTAACTTTCACAAAGACCAAATAATATCCACTAATTTGGGTTATTTTTACCAAAGATATGTAGCAGTATAAATTGTGGCCAAAATTTATGAAAAAAAAATTATAATTTGCAAAATTTTATCACAGAAACAAAGAAATATGCGTTTTTTTTCAAAATTTTCGGTCTTTTTTCATTTATAGCGCAAAAAATAAAAACCCCAGAGGTGATCAAATACCACCAAAAGAAAGCTCTATTTGTGGGGAAAAAAGGACACAAAATTCATTTGGGTACAGTGTTGCATGACTGAGTAATTGTCATTCAAAGTGTGAGAGAACCAAAAGCTGAAAATTAGTCTGGTCAGGAAGGGCGTTTAAGTGCCCAGTAAGCAAGTGGTTAAGAACTGACAGATGCCTATAGCTGCGAATGCAGGCTGAGCAACAGTACCTGCTAAGAAAGGATTTTAACAGACCTTCCAACTTCTTATCTGTTGGCTCTTTAAGCATAAGCGCATTGTTCACTGGGTAAGTTAAAAAAAAAAAAAAATATTTCACATGGAAATTCGCAGCGTCAACTGCTGGAACTTTCCATCTTTTAGTGAATCTTTCTTCCATAGGATAGAGCTTTGCGAGTCTCTTTGGAAGGGAAAAAATGCTTATCCGGATGATCCCATTCGGTATAAATAAGCTTTTTTAGTAATGCGTGGACGGGAAACGCATGCAAAGGCTGTAAAGGCTTCAAAGAACCCAAGGAAGAGACCGGCCCTTCAGCCAACTCTGTAAGAGGTAGCATGCAAGTAGCGCGAACCATCTTTGCAAGCCTCTGAACTTCAGATTGTGAAGTAGGGATCCTTGGGAACTTCAAGTATTGTTTCCTCCGCAGAGAAATAATCGCATGTCTTTCTGATTATCTGAGGGCAATACCCCATCCTGTCCCCATAATTCTCTTGGACCCTCCACTGACTGTAAAGAGTCTAAGGTGGGGGAGGGGGGATCTAGGACGCTTCCTATACACTGGATGGAGGATGTGATTAAAGCCACCAATCTTCCTTCTAAGCCTTGCAAGGCAGAGGAAAATGCATCTTCAGTCACCTCTACAGGGGCTGAAGTGTGTGAAGCAGTTGCACCACCGCTAGCTTCCAATAACTCACCCTGGCTTGCCATGTCTGATCTCTCTGAAGAGGAAGACAGTATGGAAGCATAACTGGGATTCCCGGCACCTGGGGGGTGACACCTTAGGTACCTTTACGGTAGGTCTGGAAGACATGGTGCAAAGCACAAGCAGAGGTACACACAAAATAACAGTTCTTTTGCTACTAAGTAACAATCTGTCTGTAAATGCCTGTTTACACCCTTACGTGTCCAGCGCTCGTGTCTTAGTGTGATAGACTGCCTCTCTTCAGTTAAAAAGTCTTTCTGAAATGAGTGTGTGATATGAAGCCTCAGGTGGAACCCGATTGGCATCCTCAGCGCTTCCCCTCAGCTATGCGGCGAGTGCAGTGTGTGTGTGTGGACGTTACATCCATACACATCGCCATGTGACCTTGCGGACATGCCCCTCTGCGTTCTAAGGCCCTGCTAGGGACACGGATGGCCAACACAAAGTAAGGTGAACTTGCTATACACCTCTACAAGGGGGGAGGGGAAGAGAGGAAGGGAGGGGTTCTGTCAGATTTATAGTTTTTTTTTTTTTTTTTTTAAACCACAGAAGCATAGGGCGTTTCCCCATGTTACTAGGTGGAAGTGCTGGGTTGTAATTAAACCATGCAGCTAAAGCAGCTGCGTCAACCAGCCACCGCCCATATAGAAGTTTATACACATCTCTGTATTAGTAACTGCTGTATTTACCAAATCCCACAAGATCTATAGTAAGAACCCCCTCTGCCACTGGGACCATACATGTTCTGAGACAGAGCTGCACTAAGACATATCATAGGTAGTGTAAGTTACTCCTTATAGAGAAGACATTTATGAGGCATAGAAGATATATTAAAGGAACAAAGCAAAGCTTCTTCCCTTACCTTGTCCTCGCTGCAGGATACTGCTGATTTAACAAACAGATCCAACGTTCACCCATCACGGCGGGCTGCGTTTAAACACGCTCAAAGACTGGGGCCCTTTTAAAAGGGGTTCCGCTCCTTTGGGCCTTGTATAGCACCCCACAGGACAACTTTAGGAAATATAGCAAGACCAAAAAGAGTCCTGGTTCCTAGGGTCCAGCTCTCAAAGAGAAGCATTACAGGCAAAACCCCGTTCTTACATCGAGGTCCAGGTACCATCCTATGGCCTCAGTGGTAAGGATAGATCTGATTGTGGAGGTTTCTTTAAATCCAGCATAGATCCCTCCTGGAGCTCCTTTAGAGCACATCTTCACTCGTGACCAACACCTTAGACACTGGCAAAAAAACGGAATGCTCCTGGAAGGAGGAGGGGTTATATAGGGGAGTCAACTTCCTGTATTGGTTATAGCAGTGTCAACACGTGAAGGTAGGCCTATAACCCACCAAGTAATTACTTGAGACTCTGTGTCCTATGATGTACGATAAAGAAACACTTCCTCCCAATATCTACGGAGCTTAGGGATAAGGGAGCCATTAGATACCAAACATCGTGGACACAGGGGTGAGGCGTTTCCCCATGCATATAATTTTTTGTGGGGTATAATGGGTTCTATGCAAAATAAAAAGCTGTGACAGTTGCTGGCAAGGTGATATAGATACCATAGGTAGAATTTCCATAGCACGAGTCCATTCATCGTCATTAAGATCAGTCAGATCTTTTTGCCAATGAATACAACTTTGAGCTTGTCCTTCTGCCATCACTGTATTTAGTAACATATGGTAGATCTCTCCTATTAATTCTTGTTTAATAAACCGTATTGAGATGGCTTCTCAGTATCTCTGATGGATTATGTTGTAATTGAAATGTTAGGGCTTCACTTTGTAGAGCATGACGTATCTGGAGATACTGATAGAAATTGCCATTTGATAATTGGAACCGTTCCTTCAGAATATTGAAGGGTAATGGGATATCCCCTTCAAATAGCTGATCTATATAAAAAAAAAAAAGAAGTTAACCTAGCCCTTTTCCATTTCAGAAATTCTGATATTTTATTCAGCTCCGGTAAGCAGTAGTTCCCCCATATTGGCATGTACCTTGTATATCCCTTGCTGTGTCAATGTGCGTATTGATTCCCACAGTCTATGGATTAACTGAAAAGTTGGACATTTTCTCTTCTCATAGAATCCATGGGAGACAATTCGCTGTACTTGGTAATTGTTTTAAATCGAGTCCCCACTATATTTTGTATGGGGTCTAGATTATCTAGCTACTTCCAGCCACACCAATGTTGAAGTTGAGCTGCAAGGAAATATAGTCTCGGGTTAAGGACCGCTATTCCTCCTCTATCTTTTGCTTGTTTTAGGGATTCTAGTTTAATTCTTGGTTTACCATGTTTCCATATAAGACCTCTAAAAATCACATCTATTGTTCTAAATAATTTTGATGTTAATCAAACTGCAGAGTTATATAATAAAAATAATAATTGAGGGAGCCACACCATCTTCACCAGATTTTCTCTCCCTATCATCGTCAATGGGAATTTACTCCAGGTTTTACTTTGTTGCCTAAATTTAGCTAGAAGAGGAAGCAGATTTTTATCTATGTAATCCTTAACATTTGGGGTAATTATCACTCCTAAATACTTAAATAACTGGACATATTTCATCTGGTGATTCTGGTGTGGATCCTCCATCTGTGTTAAATCCATTGGATCAAATAGACATTATTAGAGACTTATCCCAATTTATTTTGAATCCTGAGAATATACCAAAGTAATTAATAAGCGAGATAGCACTAGACACAGAATTATTTATATCCCCTAGAAAGACTAGGGTGTCATCTGCGAAGAGTGCCATTTTTTCCTCACCTGTACTTCTCTGGAACCCCACTATATCTGGGCATACCCGGATAGCCTCCGCCAAAGGTTCTACAGCTATTGAAAAAAGAAGGGGAGACAAGGGACATCGCTGTCTTGTTCCTCTCTTAAACAAAAAAGGTAGTGCGATTAATCCGTTGATCTGTACTCTTGCACTCGGAGAGCTATATAACAATTGTATCCACTTTATAAATTTCGGCCCTATTCCAAAATGTTTTAGAGAGGTCCACAAATATTCCCACTCAATACTATCAAATGCTTTAAACGTGTCTAAAAACATAATAGCCCCTTTTCCAGTATTATCTATGGGCAATTGTAAATTTAAAAATAAGCGTCTAATATTATTAGCTACTGATCTGTTAGGGATAAATCCTGACTGGTCAGAATGTATTAACTTGCCAATATACTTTGAGAGGCTACTTGCCATTATCTTTGCCATGATTTTAACATCTGTTGTCAATGATATTGGACGATATGCATCAGGTCTTGTTTGGTCCTTACTCGGTTTCAAAATAGAAACAAATCACAACCGCATTCATCAAAGGGTGCAAGAACCCCACCTCATAGGCATGTTTTAATACCATTAAGAGATCAGGTAATAGCACATCTCCATACGTTTTGTATATCTCTCCTGGTAGGCCATCCGACCCAGGTGATTTATTATTAGCCAAGTTGGTCGCTGCATCTCTTAGTTTGTCCAATGTCAATGGTTTGTCCAGCAATTCCCTCTCATCATCCTGTAATATTGGCAACTCAATAGACTCAAAGAACTTTTTCATATTCCCCTCTTGATTTCTTGTTCTACTTTTTTAGCTCCTGGTAAAAACCCAGAAACACTTCCAAGATCTCTGAAATATTACGGTTTTCCCATTTTTAGATGTTTGAAATTCTGTTAGAAAGGCTGTTGGTCCCTGTGCCTTTACAACAGAAGCCACACGTGTCCTGTTCCCTCCCCCTCCTCAAAATAAGGTTGTTGTAAAAAAGAACCTTTTGTTCTCGGCTTTGTTTATAGCTATTTGTGCGTATTTTTCTTGACTAATTCTCTATTGCGTTTGAGTAATTTTATTGGGGTTAGATTATGATAGATAGATATATATATATATATATAATCTATCTCTTCAGCTTGCATCATACTATCAGCAAGGGTCCCCCTCCCCCCCATGTTCTAAATTGCTTCTTTTTTTTGAAATTTGTAATATAAGCAATCCTCTAAGATAATCTTTCTGAGAATCCCAATACATCAAGGGCGAAACCGTAGACTTGTTTATTTGCTGAAATATAAGGAGCTCTAATTTAATATCCTCTGGGGGAAACAAAGAAATCCAGTAGGGATTGACCTTTCATACTCTGTCCCCCTTATTAGAGGAGGAGCTGCTGGTTAGATCTGGGCTCACCGTTACCTTCTGTTCTCCTCGTTTCACGTCTAGGGGTGTCCCGTGGCAAATGGCCCAGTAACTCGAGAGAGACTGACAACAGATCCACTTGAATGGATTTTATTTGCAAAACATAGACAATGAAACAGTCTCTTAAATTGGGATCAGAGGGTTGGAAAGGAAGTTCAGGTACTCTTAGGCCGCGTACACACGGGCGGACTGTCCGCCCAACTAGGTTCGTCAAACAGTTTGACAAACAGTCCGTTCAAAATTAGCATGAACGGACTTGACCACACACGACGAACGAACAGTCCGCTGAAAACTTGCGCGATGACGTGAACAGCACGTACGACGGGACGAGAAATTCGAAGTCCTATACACTGCAATGCAACCTTCGGCGTGTAAATCCTTTCTGAGCATGCGCGGAACTTAGTTTGACGAACAAGCCCACACACGAGCGGACTGTCCGCTCAAACCAAGTTTCAGCGGACAGTCTTACGGAAATTCCGAAAAACTTTGTTCGTCAGACTGTCGGCTGAAACCCACACACGAGCGGACTGTCCGCTGAAACACTGTTCAGCGGACAAAGTTGGGCGAACAGTCCGCCCGTGTGTACGCGGCCTTAGTGTCAAAGTCAAAATGTTGAAGAACTTGCTTACTTTGACTGCATCCAGAGAATAGCCATTCGCAACTGGATGTTCACTCAAGTGAGACAGTCCTTCTCTCACAAGGCCTAGCAGCCAACAAGGTGCTTACTCAGGAACAAGTCTCTGCCACAGACGTTGTTGTAGAACATACAAGATATGTCTCTGCCACAGACGTTGTTTTAGAGCATGTAGGGAAGCTAAACTTGAAGAACACTCATGGGATAACTGGATCTTTCAGCCAGCTTGGCGATATCCACGAGACCGGATTCTCTTGGGTACTCTAGCTCCTCCAGGCTCTTACTAAGAAACCAACCCATACGTGGCCTTCTTCTGAAGAGTCCTCCCCTGGATAGCGTGAAGTCACTGGGTCTCTCCCAAATCAGAGACGGCACCCAAACACCTCAGAATCCTCCTTTAGTTTCCTTGCCTCAGGCTAGCCAGCCCCGAGACATCAAAATCAGGTGGATCCGCATGCCAGGCCATAGCCTTCCTGGGGCCTGGTCAGGAGGAACAGGACCATGAAGTCAGCACATCATTCTGGATCGGAACCCAAACCATGTGACGTCCGCATGTTAAATACCCTCTCCCAGAAAGCACAGCAAGAGTGCCACTCCAACAGGGCGGGCTCCGAGAGAGAGTGCAACTTAAGCACCTAACCAGACCATAGTTCCATGACTGCCAGAAGAGACAGTGCCCCCCTGTGGCCAGGCTGAACATCTCAGTCCAGTCAGACTGATGCTGAAGTTCAAATTTAGACAGTTGTACTAGAGGTCGAGCGATATATCGGCCGATATTTGCCGTTTTTTAATTAACCGGCATCGGCCGATTGTGCTGATAAAAAGGCAGATTATAACAAAAAAAAATTAAAATAAATACACTAATGATTTACAAAAAAACAAAAAAATAAAAATAAAAAACAGTAAAGTTAGCCCATTTTTTTGTCCAAAAGTTTTGATTACCTGTTTTTATTTAATATATATATTTATCTAAATTATACATACAAGTAAATTATTAAAGATACACACACACCAAACCCTTTACCTAGTGTATCACCACAGCGCTTAAATGACACGAATTCTACACCTTAGCTGCCACTTGTTACAAACTGTCAAAATATATAAAGGTGCATACAAACTAGTGCTAAAGATACAATTAACTAATTAGTTGCACGTGGCGCTGTTACCTGTGTGCCTTTCAGTCAACACTCCCTAATCTTCTAAAAAATCCTATCCCACATCATACAAAATGTGATAATTAATAAACACTTAGGTGAATACCCAAATTTACATTTAGATTAAGTATACAGTGACATAAATGAGCAAACGTGAGTATAGTCCATCCGCCAAATACTAAAAAAATCTAGAATATAAAAAAAATATTATCTATAAAAATAAAGCAAAAATATATATATATATAATATCCAAATAATAAAGAGTCTTTTTATAGAAGCGTGAACAAGTCTCCAGTGTTTAAATCTCCTTATACACGTGACTCCTTCACCACACCATCCGTGCTTAATGACCCCCCTTCGTGAAAAAACTCACCAAATGCTAAGCCTTACACTCTCGTGTGAGGCAAAAGGGCTTGCAACAGATCTCTCAAGATGTAATTCAGATATCAGCTCATCCGATTTTATCTTCTCCAATTGCGTACTTCAATGTGTATATATAAATACCTCAAAGAAAAATCACAGAGGGAGACCCCAATAGTGTAATACTGCAATCACTCTTTAATGTAAAAAATCGCACTCTATATGCACTCACATGAACTTAAAAGGGTAAAATCACTTCAAAAGGATAAAGAAACTTGCTTCACAAATCCACTCCACAACAGCATTCTGAATACGTCGGGGCATTGGTGGTCACAGCGGACTTATTAGATACGATACTGGATCACTTAATCTCACCCCTCCTCGTGCGTCCCGCCTGGTCCCACACAGCAGGTCCGTTCGAAAAAGGCGCCTTCAGATCAGATGATTCAGTTCACTTAGTCCTGTACCTCCTTCCCAGCTCCGTGTATGTCAGCTCAATGTTCACCAGATAGCCACGCCCCCGACATGTTTCGTCATATCAGACTTATTCATGGGATTCCCATGAATAAGTCTGATATGACGAAACATGTCGGGGGCGTGGCTATCTGGTGAACATTGAGCTGACATACACGGAGCTGGGAAGGAGGTACAGGACTAAGTGAACTGAATCATCTGATCTGAAGGCGCCTTTTTCGAACGGACCTGCTGTGTGGGACCAGGCGGGACGCACGAGGAGGGGTGAGATTAAGTGATCCAGTATCGTATCTAATAAGTCCGCTGTGACCACCAATGCCCCGACGTATTCAGAATGCTGTTGTGGAGTGGATTTGTGAAGCAAGTTTCTTTATCCTTTTGAAGTGATTTTACCCTTTTAAGTTCATGTGAGTGCATATAGAGTGCGATTTTTTACATTAAAGAGTGATTGCAGTATTACACTATTGGGGTCTCCCTCTGTGATTTTTCTTTGAGGTATTTATATATACACATTGAAGTACGCAATTGAAGAAGATAAAATCGGATGAGCTGATATCTGAATTACATCTTGAGAGATCTGTTGCAAGCCCTTTTGCCTCACACGAGAGTGTAAGGCTTAGCATTTGGTGAGTTTTTTCACGAAGGGGGGTCATTAAGCACGGATGGTGTGGTGAAGGAGTCACGTGTATAAGGAGATTTAAACACTGGAGACTTGTTCACGCTTCTATAAAAAGACTCTTTATTATTTGGATATTATATATATATATATATTTTTTTTTGCTTTATTTTTATAGATAATATTTTTTTATATTCTACATTTTTTTAGTATTTGGCAGATGGACTATACTCACGTTTGCTCATTTATGTCACTGTATACTTAATCTAAATGTAAATTTGGGTATTCACCTAAGTGTTTATTAATTATCACATTTTGTATGATGTGGGATAGGATTTTTTAGAAGATTAGGGAGTGTTGACTGAAAGGCACACAGGTAACAGCGCCACGTGCAACTAATTAGTTAATTGTATCTTTAGCACTAGTTTGTATGCACCTTTATATATACATACAAGTAAACTGATTGGAGGTTTGTTTTGTTTAATAAATGTTCAAATGTAAGAAATTTTCTGTATCACTTAAGGCTGCTTTCACACTGGAGCGGGCAAGCGTTGACGGTAAAACGATGCTAGTTTTATCGGCACTTTACTGTCATTTTAGCGGTGCTATTCGGCTGCTAGTGGGGCGCATATATCCCAGCTAGAGGCCGAGGAAGAGGTTAAAATGCGCCCGTGAAGCGCCGCTGCCAAATCTCATTGCATGTGCTTTGGCAGTGGTGCCCATTCATATCAATGGGCAGGAGTGGTGGAGGAGCGGTATACACCACTCCAAAAGGTGCTGCTCTATCACACAGACTGCAGGGGAGCCATTTTGCAGGCACTTTACAGGTGCTATTTTTAGCCCAAAAGCGCTTGAAAAACACCCCAGTGTGAAAGGTGTCTGTTAGATTTTATGAGATGAAGGGGGGGGGGGGGGGATGGTGCAAAAGGAAAAAAAAAAAAAAAAAGGCCCAAAAAAAAAAAAAAAAAAAAAAAAATAAATGTAAAAATTGGCATCGTATATTGGCTGCCGTGATTTCTAAATATCAGCATCGGACAGAAAAAAACCCATACCGGTCGACCTCTAAATTGTACCCAAACCAAACTGCAGTTCAGGCATAACTTTGAAAAACGCAATAGCGCATGCTCTTCAGGAGCCGCCACTACACAAGAGTGACATAAAGGAGAAGGATCTGAAATACCTCTTGCCTCATATTTAATCTTGACTAGATGTGGCAGCAGAAAGATAGACCCTAGTGCCAGATCTATTCTAGATAAAGTTTTATATGTACCTGAATAGCATGAAAAGTGCCTGGTCCAAAGATCATGCAATCCCATTTCCTCTATATATTTAGCAAAGGTTGTGGTCCCTTGTGGGTATTGCTTACAAGGAGAATTTGTTCATTGAGGCATCCATATAGTTCTTGAAATCACTGGTTACTATACATAGACTAATTTATCAGATACAAACACTACAAGTTCCTTAAGAATTTCCGGGGTATATGGAGGTGGAATGTATATATTAGCCAATACACACCTTTGACCAGCCAATAGGCAGTACAGAAAAATATATTGACCCCCACAGTCCTTCTTAACCCGCCTGCATTGAAAATCAATTGTATTAGCTATAAGTATAGATACTCCTCGAGCATATGATGTAAACGTCGAATGGAATGGAGTTTTAAACTTATTATTTTTTTTATTTTTTTTTAAGTAATGTACAGTATGAGAAAGTAGATGAGTTTCCTGAAGGCAGATTACAGAAGGCGTGAATCTCGCTAATGAGGTAAAAACAGCTTGCCTCTTTAAAGGATTACCCAGACCGCTAACATTCCACGAGATTATTGCATCTCTGAGGGGTCAACAAGCAATATCACCGTATAATTTTAACTTCAGTTATATTCCCCTTACAAACTATATCCATATGGTCATATAGTAGAAAAACAAGAGCGTAAGGAGATAAAAGAAAGATAAGATGGGAGAAAAGGCCGGATTTTTATCAAACTATATTCCTATTTTTTTTTTTTATAGGGCCATCCATCATTTAATACCCACAATATCAGTGACAGAGAGGGTAAGGGGAGGGAGAAAAAAGGGAGAGGGAAGAAAGGAGATCTGAGACATGAGCCTGGAGCTAGAATTAGTAGATAAATATGTGATGAGAGTTATAGACAGACTAGCATGTAAAACAAATAAAACAAAGACCGACACACAAACATAGAACAAAACCCTTAAGACAATGACAATCACCAAAAAACATAAAAACACTCATAGGGGTTATATGATCCAAGAGAGCCCACCCTGACCAAAAAAAGAAAAAAAGAAAAAAGAAAAGTGGGAGGAAGGAGATAAAGAAAAAAAAAAAAAATATATATATATATATATATATATATATATATATATATATATATATATATATATATATATATATATATATATATATATATATAGAATATTACATTTTACATAGCATTTAACGTAATTAAAGCGGTGTTTCAGCTATAAAAAATTTTTTTTTTAAAAGTCAGCAGCTAAAAAAAAAAAAAATAAAATAAAAAAAAACGTACTAAGGGAACTAAGGGAAACAGGCAGTGGAGCCTTGCGGCTTCACTGCCCATTTCCTACTGCGCATGTGCGAGTCGTGCAGCGCTTTGTGAATGGGACGCGCTGTGTTAGGGAACACACAGTTCCCTGAACACAGCGTGCCCCATTACCAAGAAGACCGAAGATCACAGAGGAGCAGGAAGAAGGCAGATTAGGAAGACTGCCTAGCAACAGCGATTTCTGACCAGGTAAAAAAATATATATTTTTTTAAGTGTTTTTTTTTTAAATAATATTAATGCTCTTTTTTTTCAGGGTGGCCCTCCACTTTAATTTGAAAAAATACTTTGAATGCATATAGCTATCCAACTATTTGAGATGCTGCGTCTGGTGATGTAAACAAAAAAAAAAAAAAGTATTGTCCTGTGTCTTTACTCTTAACCTAGCTGGAAACAGCATAGCATAAGTCAGTTCCAACTGCCTCAATCGTTGCTTCACCTCCACAAATCCCACCCTTATGTGCTGTACATTTACTGAAAAATCAGGAAAAAAACTAAAACATATCTTTGAACCATTCATCCGTATATCTATTAGTTGTCTAGCTCTTTGTAGTATCATGTTTATCTTTATAGTTCAAGGTTTTCAAGATGAAAGTCCTAGGTCTTGATTGCTCTCCCAAAGGTGGAGTTCGTTACGCTACTCTACGCGCCCATCTTTGATTCTACCAGTGACCACCATACTAGTAGGTTGCTTTACTTTGAAGACATAGGGCTCAATTCATAAATCCAAAACACCAGGATAAAAGTTCTATTCAAAAAGCCGATAAGCATAACCAGGCTTTTTCTGGCACTTTTTGTTTACATATAACAATCCGTTTTTTTGCTGTTATGCCAAGTAAATAGATACCAAACATGTCAAGCTTTAAAATTGCCATGCAGCAGCAACAAACGCCTATCCATAGGCTACGCTTTAAATGATTTTACAGGTTACCACTTTAGATTTACACAGAAGGTCTGGTGCTAGAATTACTGCCCATGATCTGACGTTTGCATTAATACCTCAAGTGTGGGGTGATCGCCATTTGCGTGCGTGCGGGACAGACACATGCTTGCAAGCAATGGGGATTTTATTTAATTTTTTTAATTTTGATCAATTCTATTGCTGTCACAAGGAATGTAAACATCATTGTGACAGCAATAAACCTGTGACAGGTACTCTTTATGGAGGGATCTATACTCAATAAGACTGTAAATCCCCCCTCTGAATTAAAAGCTTTCAAAAATGCAAGATCAGTGTTTTGGAATGCTTTTGAGTTTTTAAAAATGGTGCAGTTTACATCCCAGTTACCTGGAAGCGATGACAGGTCATCGCTTCCAGGTTACCATAGCAGAGAGATGATAAAAGCTGATACCGGCTTCTTTTGGCTGTCTGACCAACCAGCGGATGTGTCGGCTGATTGCTCGGGCCTCCCGGTGGGACAAGAGAGCCTGAGGAAGCCAAAGAAGGTGGTGGCAGGGGCACACGCCCTCCCGCTGATTGTAATAGCAATCGAGAAGCTAGTTAGCTGCACTGATTGCTATTACAAGAGAGCTGACCGTCTGTTCTAAAACAAAAAAAAAAAAAAAAAATGGTAGCTGCAGGCATCATCCTGGTACAACTTCTTGAAGACCAGTGACGTACCAGGTACGTGCCTGGTCAGCAAGTGGATACAATAGGGTTGTATTATCACAGCCCAGAAATCCCAGCTGTGGTATATAAGATTTAAAAATTACAGTGCCTTGAAAAACTATTCATTCCCCTTGAAACTTTGCACATTTGTCATGTTACAATCAAAAATAAATGTAAATGTATTTTTTGGGGATTTTATGTGATATGCCAACACAAAGTGGGACATAATTGTGAAGTGGAAGGAAAATGATAAATGGTTTTCAACATTTTTTTTACAAATAAATGTGAAAAGTGTGGTGTGCATTTGTATTCCCCCCCCCAATTACAGCTAGCTTTTTTTGATTGGACATTTACTTTTTCTGCATTCATAGCACAATATTGTGCACTTTTTTGCAGCACTTGCACTTTATGATTAAGCATGGTTTACATATTTCTTTTGATTTAGAAGGTTATTGCTTATAGGATTGATATACACTGCTATATTTAGTTATTCACTGTTGGATAGATGATTTTAATGTTTACTGCTGCACATGTCAATTGTTTGATCAGGGCAATTTTATTTTTATATGGTTCACTACTGGTATCAGCCATATTGGTTATAGAAAGGATCACAGACCAGCGCCTCAATGTTTTCTTTGATATTAAAAATATGAACGATCATGCCAAAAAACTGTCTTTTATTGAACCACTTCCCACCCGCAGTACATCATATTATGTCCTGGAATTTGAGTGGAGATATCTGAATGATGCCTGCAGCTGCACGCATCATTCAGATATCATTTTTTTTTACGCCCCCGATTGCCTGCACAGTAAGAACAATCATAGCGGCTGTTCAGTCACTCAATTGTCTTTACAGGTAGCCCTCCCTATCACCACCCTCTGGCGTTTCTAGCGGCTTGCCCGTGCGATCGGCAAGCCGGAGAAGGAATCCACCAGTGGTGGAAGTTCACCATAGAGAATACCAAGGACCAGATGGTCCCCGGCAGTCTCTATGACTCTCGGAGGCCCAGGCGCAAGGTTACGACGTCACATCTGGCCGGATAAATAAATAAAAACTATTTATTTTGACCTCAGGCTTTCCAGCCTAGAGAAGAGATGTGGGGCCTTATAGACCCCAAATCTCTCCATAAAGAGGACCGGACATGCCCTATTCATATTACAAGGAATGTTTACGTTCCTTGTAATAGGAATAAAAGTGATCCAAAAAAAAAAAAATAATAAATTAAAAAGGGAAAAAAAGTGTAAAAATAAAAAGAAACAACATTTTTTTTTTTAAGTGCCCCCGTCCCCTCAAGCTCGCACGCAGAAGCGAACGCATACCTACGTTGCGCCCGCATATGAAAAGGCATTTAATCATCCACAGAGCAATAATTCTATCCCAAGATTTCCTCTGTAACTCTAAACAGGTAACCTGTAAAAAAAAGAAAATGTAAGCGTTGTCTATGGAGACTTAAGTACCAAAGTTTGGCGCCATTCCACGGGTTTGCACAATTTTAAAGCGCGACATGTTAGGCATCGATTTACTCTGCGTATTGTCATTTTTCACATTATGCAAAACAAAAACTCTGGGGATATCTCAAATGTGCAGTTTTTGCAAAAGGACCAAAGACTTTGCATGACCTGGAGGCATTTTGTCAGCTATACCACCTGCAAGAATTCAGGACCTCATAGACAACTATTACAAAAGACAGCACGCTGTTATTGATACTAAAAGGAGGCAATACACATTATCAAGAACGAAGGAGGTGCACTTTTGAATGGGTCATTTAATTTATTTACGTTGCCAGGTTTCATTTTATGATTGTGCCATTCTGTTATCACCTACAGTTACCCAATATGAACCCCATAAGAAATAGAAGAAACGTGTTTTTCCTGCTCACTTGTGTGGTCTTTAACCACTTGCTTACTGGGCACTTAAACCCCCCTCAGTCCCAGACCAATTTTCAGCTTTCAGCGCTGATGCACTTTGAATGACAATTACGCGGTCATACAACACTGTACCCAAATGAAATTTTTATCATTTTTTTCCCACAAATAGAGCTTTCTTTTGGTGGTATTTAGTTACAGCTCGGAGTTTTATTTTTTGCTAAAACAAACAAAAAAAGATGCAAAAAAAAATAAAAAATTCATGTTTTAATAGTTTGTTATAAAATTTTGCAAACGGGTCATTTTTCTCCTTCATTGAAGTGCGCCGATTAGGCGGCACTGATGGCTGCATTGGTGGGCACTGATGGGCTGCATTGGTGGGCACTGATGGGCTGCACTGGTGGGCACTGATAGGCATAGTTAAGGCGGCACCGATGGGCACAGATGGGCACAGATAAGATGGCGTGGATGGGTGGCACAGATAAGTGGCACGGATGGGTGGCACGGATGGGCACTGATAGGTACCACTGATAGATGGGACTGATGGGCACTGATAGGTGGCACTGATAGGTGGCTCTGATAGGTGGCACTGCTGGGCACTGATGGGCGGCACTGGGGTGCAGCACCTTTGAGGCAGATTGTGGGCACTGTGGGTGGCACTGCTGGATGGCACTGTGGGCACTGCTGGGTGGCACTTACTTTTATTCAGGATGGCACTGCGGTAGGCAGGTGGGCACTGGCAGGGGGCAGGTGGTCAGCTGTATTGCTGGCCGTGATCGGGACTGATGTCCCGATCACGGCCGCCGGTGATAGGCTTTTTTTTTCTCTCCTACCGCTGTCAGCGCGAGGAGGAATAATAGCCGATTACCGGCTCCGTTCTATCACATGATCAGCTGTCATTGGCTGACAGCTGATCACGTGATAAGGGGTCGGGATCGACCCCTTGCATGGATCGGTGATCAGGCGAGTCTCATGGACTCGCCGATCACAGAGCGCGCCCCTCAGGGGGCGCGCAGGCCGCTCGTACACGGGACGACGTCAATAGACGTAGTCCCGGAAAAGTAGATCCGCGCTAATGCCGTCATTTGGCAATAGCGCGGATCCCAAGTGGTTAAAAATGGTACACTGCGTATTACCAATTCTCCAAGGGGATGCAAACTTTTGAGCACAACTGTATATAACGGCTAAGCATTTGCAAGCCTCACTTTACTGAATCAATCTAGACATGGACGGACAGACAGACAGACAGGTTTTAGTCTGTTTCATAGCCATTGTTTTTCAGAGACATTGGCTATACTGTCTATAATGTAGATAACCACCAGAGGAAGAATCCACAAAACTAGGTAAGAAATCTCATTAAAAGAATATGGAACAGTAAGACCTAATTCAAATGGTTGTACTACAGCATACACCCATATAAGGGGGTGTTCTGTGCATCATTCACATCAATTGGGATACCGCTGCTGCACTTACATGGGCGTATGCTGTAGTACATCCATGTGAACAAAAAATGCAAGCATGTAAATACGTGAAAGGTACATTAAATATTGCTTTTATTGTAAGGTAATCAAAAAAAAAATAATTGTACTTCATGAAAACAAAGAAATTAAATACATTATGGTTTATATTAAATATAAAAGTTACGGGGGGCGTGGCTTGGGCATGGCCGAGTGAGGAAGCAGGATCCCAGAGCTCCTCACACACACCGAAGCTAAATTAGCCTGTTCCGGCGGAAATATTGCCCTACAACCATCCTCACTGGCATGCCCCAGCGCCGGAGGGCCTCCTCCAGACATCGGGGTACCTCGCAGCCTGGAATTGGCTCCATAGGGGCATATTTCGGCAGCAAAGGCGGGCAGCACGAGTCTCCCAAGATGGCGGCCGGGAAGGGACGTGGAACGAACGTTCTGGCGGAGGCATGTGTTCAGCCGCAGTCGGCCAGGTCTCCTATACAGACGCCGCAGCTGGTAAGGGATGCCGCTCCCCCTGATTCCCCTGGCTCTTCAGCCTCTCTCGATCAGGGCTCTGAAGCCTCAGCATTGATGGGCGATAGGGACTTGAAGCAGCATATCTGGTCTCTCCCCACAAGACAGGACCTAGACCGCTTTGCCACTAGAGTGGAGAAGGCCTTTAAGTAGGACATAGAGCAATTGAAGGAGGACACAACTCAGTTAGGGAATAGGCTGGAAACCCTTGGACAGACAGTGGAGGAAGCTTTGCCAGTGATAACACAGTTAAGGAACAAGTGCGCAGCACAGGATCAACAGATAGAAGCACTGATTTCACAAATTGATGATTATAACATACGCATACGGGGATTGCCAGAGGCAACAGGAGCTAAGGACATTGTCCCCACCTTGCAAGGCATCTTTAACCACTTGACCACTGGGCACTTAAACACCCTTAATAACCAGACCAATTTTCAGCTTTTGGTGCTCTCACATTTTGAATGACAATTACTCAGTCATGCAAAACTGGACCTATATGAAATTTTTGTCCTTTTTTTCACACAAATAGAGCTTTCTTTTGGTGGTATTTAATCACCTCTCAGTTTTTTATTTTTTGTGCTATAAAAGAAAAAAAGACAGAAAATTCGGCGAAAAAAAGAATTTTTCTTCGTTTCTGTTATAAAATTTAGCAGATTAGTAATTTTTTCTTCATAAATTTTGGGCAAAATTTATACTACTACATATCTTTGGTAAAAATAAGTACAAATTGGTGGATATTATTTGGTCTTTGTGAAATTTATAGAGTCCACAAGCTATGGTGCCAATATCTGAAAATTGATCACACCTGAAGGACTGACGGCCTATTTCAATTCTTGAGACCCCAACATGGCAGAAAAGTACAAATACCTCCCAAATTACCCCTTTTTGGAAAGAAGACATCCCAATGTATTTAGTAAGAGGCATGATGAGTTTTTTGAAGTTGTCATTTTTTCCCACAATTCTTTGCAAAATCAAGATTTTTTTTCCTTTTTTTTTTTTCCCCACAAAATTGTCATATTATCAGGTTATTTCTCACACACAGCATATGCATACCACAAATTACACCCCAAAACACATTCTGCTATTACTCCCGAGTACGGTGATACCACATGTGTGAGACTTTTACAGTGTGGCCACATACAGAGGCCCAACATGCAGGGAGCGCCATCAGGCGTTCTGGAGCACCCAGGACACTTCTGACATTTCTCTCCTACATGTAAAAATCATCATTTATTTGCTAGAAAATTACAGAGAACCCCAAAACATTATATATATTTTTTTTAGAAAAGACCCTGGAGAATACAATGGGGATCGTTGCAATTTTTCGAACGCGTTTTTTGGGGGAAAAAAACAGTTTTGTGCTTAAAAAAAAAAAAAAAAAAAAAACACTGTAAAGTTAGCCCAATTTTTGCATAAAGTGAAAGATGAAGTTATGCTGAGTAAATAGATATCAAACATGTCACTCTTCAAAATTGCACATGCCCGTGGAATGGCGCCAAACGTCGCTACTTAAAAAGTCCCCATAGGCGACGCTTTAATTTTTTTTTTTACTGGTTACATGTTTTGAGTTGCAGAGGAGGTCTAGGGCTAGAATTATTGCTCTTGCTCTAACGTTCGCGGCGATACCTCTGCATGCGAGCACATGGGGACAGGGGCGCTTTAAATTTTTTTTTTTTTCTTTTTTTTTTTATTGTTAATTTTACTTTATTTATTTTAGTTTGACATTTTTTTTCCCCAAAAATAAATTTTTGATCACTTTTATTCCTAATACAAGGAATGTAAACATCCCTTGTAATAGGAATATGGGATGACAGGTCATCTTTACAGTGAAATCTGGGGGTCAATATGACCCCACATCTCACCTCTAGGCTGGGAAGCCTGAAATAAAAATAAAAAATAAAAAAAATTCTGGCTTTGATCGTACTGGCAAGTTGGTAGAAGCACCGGAGGGCGGTGAGGGGTGGGGAGGCGTCTATGGCTGGGTATCACCGAGTATGGCTGGGTATCTCCGAGTATGGCTGGGTATGGCAATTTATGGCAGGGTATTGGCGGGGTATTGGCGGGTATTGCAGAGTATTGGGGGGTATTGCACTGCAGAGTAATGGCGGGGGACTGCAGAGTAATGGCGGGGGACTGCAGAGTAATGGCGGGGGACTGCAGAGTACTGGCAGGGTACTGCAGAGTACTGGCAGGGTACTGCAGAGTACTGGCAGGGTACTGCAGAGTAAATGACAGGGTACTGCAGAGTAAATGGCAGGGTACTGCAGAGTAATGGCAGGGTACTGCAGAGTATTGCAGAGTAATGGGGGGTACTGCAGGGTATTGCAGAGTATTGGCAGGGTACTGCAGAGTATTGCAGGGTATTGCAGACTATTGGCAGGGAATTGAGGGGTTAAATTCGGTGAGCAGCGATGTGGGCACTGCAGATGCAGCCCACAGCGCTGCTAACACTGATCTCTTTCCCCTCCACTGTACCGATCGGTACAGAGAGGTTTGTTTACAAGTGATCACTCCGTCATTTGACGGAGCGATCACGTGGTAAACGGCCGCGACGAGCGGCCCGTTTACCGTGATCCGTGATGCGCCGGGTCCACTGGACCCGGCGGTCACGGATGATCTCGTGTGCGTGCCCCAGGGGGCGCGCGAGAGCAGAATTCTGGTTAATTAACGGCCTCTCAGAGTTAAACAACCGCCCTGAAGCCGTTAATCGGCAATGGGCGGTTGTTAAGTGGTTAAAGAGCTCTTAGGCCTCCCCCCCCCACAGCAACCGTGGAAATTGACAGGGCACACAGGGCCCTTCGCCCCCCGTCACAGGAAGTTGATAACCCTCGGGATATCATTTGCAAATTGCATAAATACATGGTGAAAGACCAAATAATGCAACTCATGCGCAAACGCCCCTACTTTGACTTTGATGGTGCACGCCTGTTCTTTTATCAAGATCTGTCCAGGCGCACATTGATGCAGCGCAGGGCACTACACCCTCTTTTGGACTCCCTCCGCACAGCAGGCATTACTTATAGATGGGGGTTCCCCTTTAGCCTCCATGATGAACGAGATGGGAAGTCGGCCACTCTGCGTACTAAGGACGACGTTCAGCGTTTTCTGTTGCAACTGAACCTGGACCCCGTGGACTTTCCTGATTGGAGGCTCTCCACGAATATACAGACAGTGCAAGCTCCCCCACCATGGCAGCAAGCACGACCTAACCGACCTCCGCGGCACCGCAAACGCTCCTCCTAGACAGCTACGCGACAAGAGCCCATGGCAGGGAATTAGCGGCGCTCCACTTGCCGCCATCTTCTTCATGTTAACCCTTGGATGACTTTTGACCAAGAGCCCACAGCTTACGGCTGAGCTGCCAACTGTATACGCAGTGGCGAAGTGTGCCTTATTTGCCTAGTCTACGGCTCCTCTAGTTGTCAGTATTGTTTTCAGTTTTATTTTCCTCCCCTTTTTTTTGGGGGGGGGGGGGGGGTGCTGACAGCACTTTTTGCAGAATTTGCACAGCACAAGGCCGTAGGAATTGCCGTTGATCACAGTTGCTTATTGTGCACTACAAGTTTTATGGCATATCAGTGACTTAAAAGGTTTTTTTTTTTTATCTCCCGGACACTTACAGCGTTTTGAGTAGTGAGGGGCGGGGTTTTCCGGGTTGTCCATGTCCAGTTACGTTCCCCACGTAGGACTACCCATATTGGGTAATAGCCCAGGATTGGGCGCTTTGCCGGGCGCTGGCTGCTCCCCTGTAATGGGGGGGGCGGTGGGCAAACAGTTTTTGATACCCCTGTGCTGCATTGTTGTGGTTCAGGTGGACCTAGACCACAGGATGTTATTTGTTTTATGCGATGTGCTAATGCTTTCCTTTTTCTTTCCCTCATTTTTCTTTTTCTGTGTTTCTGTTTTTTGTCCCCCATCCTCCTCTCTGCCCCCCCTTCTTGCTTCCCTTCACTCCAGCCTACCTTGTTGCTCCCTGATAGGTTGGAGCTACCGGAATCTTGTCTCGCCGGACACCGCAGAACTAGGAAGGTCGTCTGGACGGAACCCTCAGACACAACATGGCTACGCTTAAGGTAGTGTCCTATAATGTGAGGGGTATGTGCTCCCCTAACAAGCGAAATAGGCTGTGGCTAGAACTGAAACGCCTGGAGGCACAAGTGGTGTTTTTACAGGAGACCCACTTTACCGATACCCCTCTCCCTAAATTGCCCTCACACCTATTCTCGCAATGGTTCCTGAGTAACTCGCCTATGCCCAAATCCAGGGGCACGGCTATAGCCATTCACAAAAATTGCCCGTTCCAACCCCAGGAACATAAGGTATGTGTTCCTGAAAGGCACCCCCCTCGGACAGACATACACATTTGCTACGCTCTACGCCCCTAACACCCAACAACTTACATTTATAGATCAAACCCTCTCTACACTGGCGGACGTTAGGGAAGGTAGATTAATCCTGGGAGGGGACTTTAATGTCAGCCCGGACCCCACACTTGACACCTCCGCAAGTAGATCGTCACATTCCCATGCCTTCCTGACACATTTCCGCAGATCCCTCCAGGACTATGCCCTGGTGGACTGCTGGAGAGCAATACATGCATCTGAAAGGGACTTTAGCTACTTCTCTGGAGTACACAAGGTGTACACTAGAATTGATTTGCTGCTAGTGGACCAGGACACCTTGGATTTTATCCTGGGAGCAACCATAGACCTCAACCATCTCTGATCATGCCCCTGTGACGCTTACGCTTTCCCTAGCCCAGGCCTCGACTAAAGCAAGGACGTGGAGACTGAACGAGAACTTGTTAGATGACCTGGCGGTGGTGACGGGGGTGCAGGAGACTCTGACACACTACTTCGCGGAGAATGATAATGGGGAAGTGAGCAAGGGCATTCTCTGGGAGGGACATAAAGCCGTGGTCCGGGGCACCTTTATTGCACTGGGAGCTAAACTTAGAGAGGCGGGCGAGCTTCCTGAGGGTGTTGCAGGAGCTGCAACGCGCTGAGCTTGCACATAAAAGAACGTCGGGCTCTACGGAGCTCAGGCGTTTGACAGAACTCAGACAAATATTTTCTAAACTGCTGGACCGGAAAATTAACCGGAAACTGCGCTACCTGGCCCACACCTACTATGAACACGGCAACAAGTGCGGCAGGCTACAGGCCCGAGCGTTTCGCAAGAAGAGACTCCTGGCCCATGTAAATAAATTTTGCTCTCCTACTGGGGACTCTACACAGCACACATCCAAGATAGCCCCTATGTTCCGCAATTATGCGAACCTATACCACTTAGACCAGGCCTCCTCCCCGGCCGACATAGCCCTAAAGACGACGCGCATACAGTCATACCTCTCCTTCGTAGGACTCGCCACCCTTACTACGGATCAGGCAACTGAATTAGAATGCCCAATTACAGGGGAAGAAATCTTAGCTACGATTAAGTCCATGCCTAGAGCTGTCCAGCTTATCCACTGGGCACGTACACACGGTCGGATGCCTCCATACCTGGTGTTGTCTACAGATGTAGAGAAGGCATTCGATCGCGTGGACTGGGAATTTCTGAACGCAGTGCTTAGGGGTACGGGGCTGGGCCCACGCATGCTGCGCTGGATCTTGGCTCTTTAGGTGTCTCCTACAGCCGGGGTTAAGGTGAATGGTGGCCTCTCCTCATCATTCCCTATTCGTAACGGCACGAGACAGGGCTGCCCGCTCTCACCCCTTCTATTTGCACTGGTTTTGGAACCATTATTACAGAGGGTCAGAGACAATCCCAGTGTCAAGGGGGTGATGGCTCCTTAGAGTACAAACTTTCTGCTTATGCGGACGACATATTGTTTCACGTGGTGGACCCTCTGGTCTCGTTGCCGAATCTGATGGGAGAACTACAGGCGTACGGAGAGGTATCCAATTTTCGGATAAATTATTCCAAATCAGAGATACTGCCGATCGCCGTTCCCCCGGCTTTGGGGGGGACACCTTCAAGGGCTCATTTCCATTCACATGGGCTGCCCCCTCCTTAAAATATCTGGGTGTCCAGCTCAAGGATAGTACTGACTCCCTGTATGCACACAATTTTTATATTTGCCCCTAATGCAGAAGATTTCAACGGATTTGTCCACTTGGGACAAATCACTTTTTACCTGGGTGGGACGAACAAATATTTTGAAAATGACGATACTACCCTATCCCCTGGAAACATGGGATAGGGTTAACACACGCTTTGCACTAGCACCACAGTTATCCCCTCTGACACCGGTGAGTGGGTACCCGTGGTTCCCCCCAGGCGAACAGATGGCCGCGTTTGGTTCGTGGATACGGGATGGGAAGGTCAGCCTGGACAGATTTGTGGAGGGAGGGGCGGTGGTACCACTTTCTACTTTAAGGGAGCGATATGGCAGCTTCCCCTTTGATTTCTGGAGGCATCGCCAACTGGAGGCCTTTATAACCAAGCACTGTAGACAGACACCACTTCGGGTCACCCTGACAGCCTTAGAGAACATGTGGGCATCCGCGGAGCCTCTGACACACGGGATCTCGGAGATGTATGGGCTGCTAGAATCAGCCACACCTACTCCGAAAACCACGCTATATTACGGACTGGGAAAAGGACCTCCAACATGAATTTACAGGCGACCAGTTACATTGTCTATACCGCCTAACACATACCAGCTCGATAGACTAAGACTCAAGAAAATAACTATAAACTTTTATCCAGGTGGTACAGGGTACCCGTCACCCTGGCTAGAATCTTCCCAAACACTCCGGATGTATGCTGGAGGGGATGTGGAATGAAAGGCACCTTCCTCCATATTTGGTGGGAGTGCCCTGTGCTAGCACCATTCTGGAATATGGTTCGCAAACACGTGTCAGACAGTCTGGGTATTGATATCCCAGCCCTGGCTAAGCACTTCTTGCTGCACATACCCACTATGCCTCCATCACGTTATAAAAAAAAAAAAAAAAAGAGTGTACTCCCCCATCTCCTCAATGCAGCCAAACGTTTAGTACCACTATATTGGAAGAGCTTGCAAATTCCAAGCGAGCAGGACTGGTTGGGGAAGGTGGGGGAGATAATGGAAGCAGAGAGCTGGATGGCCACTTGTAGGGACACCAGGGAGAAATTTGAGCATACGTGGGCACCATGGAAGGCCCATGTCCAAACCGCAACTGTGGTTACATCCAGTTTAGATGTCACGCTTCTTGCCCTAGCAGACCCTGAATTTGGGAGACTTGTCCAGGCGAACCTTCCTCCTCCGAACGCACCTTCTGCTGGTGAGCTGAACGCATAATCCGGTGAGTCATGATGTTCACACTTCCTTTCCCACCCCCATCCCAACTCTCTTCTCTTTCTGTCTCCCCTTTGCCTCTATACATAGTCTAATGGAAGATGTTTGGTTTTGGTTGACTTAATATGTTCTTCCCTTTTTACTATGCGGTAGGAGTCACTTGTAAAGCTTTAACAGTGTTAAGGGGGCACCCCACCCTCTTCTAGTAGGGGAGAGGGACCTGCTCATGTGGATCGAATGTCTGGAGAGTGGGAAGGGTGATGCCCTGGGTTTGTTGAATGGTGAATGAAGTAACTCTCTGCCACCATGTATGCTTACATGTAACTTGACTAGGTTGTATGTATCCCCCCCCCCCCCCCTTTTTTTTTCTTTTCCCCTTATTTTCCCTATGTATGTTGATTTTTTATGTTGTTTCTCCTTTTTGTTCAATTTTGAAAATAACAATAAAATACCAATTATAAAAAAAAAATATATATATATATATATATATATAAAAGTTACCATTTTGTTGTCCAATTTCCATTTGGCCTTGCCAGTGCCCATCAGTGAAGCAGAAAAATTACTTATTTTCAAAATTTTATAACGGAAACTAAAGAAAAAAACATTTTTTTTTTCAAAGTTTATGGTCTTTTTACGTTTAGCAAAAAAAATAAAAAACCCAGTGGTGATTAAATACCCCCAAAAAAACAAAAAAAAAAACAAAGCTGTATCCGTCTCAAGAAAATGATACAAATTTAATTTGGGTACAGTGTTGCATGGCAGCACAATTGTCCTTCAAAGTGCGACAGCAAATACGATATATCTGTTCAATAAGTGCAAAAAAAAAATCTATTATTTTTTTTAACCTGTCAGAAATCTAGTGCTGTCCTGCTCATTCGGCAGTGTTATCAAGTAGTCTGATCAAGCTCGCCTAGTTGTCTCTGAACTACAGAACACCCTCATGCTATGTAGATGGGGAAGTATTTTGTACTTTGTACTGTGAGTTAGCGTGGTCAATCACCAGGTAGAAATGGAAAAGAAAGCATGAAAAAAGAAAAAATGAATACAACCACCACATCGAAGGACAGCTAAATTGCAATATATTATATTACCGTTTTTGGGTTTGATACACTTTTAATTCTCCGATTCATGTATTTAATAAGGTTGGAAAAAAAAAAAAAAAAAGGACACAAGTCCATCAAGTCTAACCTATCTGTGTGATTTTATGTCAGTATTACATTGTATATGTCTGTATGTTGTGGTCATCCATACATCATTCACTTCTTTCATCTCATAACAGACTGAAGTGATCAGACCCACTTCCTCCATGTTATAGGATTCAGGAAATTACAATAGAGTTAAAAAAAAAAAAAAATATTATATAAAAATATATATATATATATATATATATATATATATATATATATATATATATATATATATATATATATATATATTTTATAATAATAATAATAATAATAATAATAAATAATAATAATACCATCATCTCGATCCTGGGCTGTAAAGCACTTTCCTTGGATAGTTTGAAGAATCTCACTAAGAATTTCAGCCTGCTCCGTGGCATCACCTAACAAACAGATTTACTCTATTACATCATTTAAAATCCATTTACTCGATTACATCAATTTAAAATGCACATGGTTTCTTTAGTGCAACTAAGTGTTCCACTCTGTTATATAAAATAGAATCTTTACACACTTTTTACGATTACTGACCACTTGCAGTAGCAGAATGGCAAGCTTCATAGCACTCGCTTTTTCCTTTTGGGTTGTAAAACTTCAAAAAATAGCAAGTAGGTTGATATTACAAAGGCTGAACGAACCAGTGGTGGTACAGTTCTGCTTCTCTACTAGCACAGATGGGCCCCTTTGGATTAGCCAGTTTACACAGGTTTACTGCAACCATGCAGGCAACAGCCAACTTTTCTAGAAAGTAAAGGTTGTGGATTTTTTTTTAGAATAGTATAAAACATTGAAAAAAATTAAAAAACCATCAAGATCCATTGTAGTCCAGGGGTGCCCAAACTTTTGAAGTGTGAGGGGCAACTTAAGCGACTTTGTAACTGGTCGCAGGACTCAATGAGCGGAGCAGGTGGACGACAGGTCTGTGTCCACGCCACATATGCAGAGCAGACAGGGACACAGCAGGCTCTACTTTACGGCCCCTCCAAACCTATCCACCTAGACAGAAGGGGACGGATTCCCCTTCTGTTTATTTTTTAGTTGTCCATAGAGGGGAATGGAGGATTCGATTGGGTCCACTTGAAAAATAAACAGATGGATAAGGTTGGACTGATCATGTGAAAGGGGCCCAAAGCTGCTTTCACACTAATGCACTGCAGTTTACCTGCACCGCAGGTGCAGTGCACCCGTGGGTTAGCTGCACTTTGCCATAGAATTCTATTATAACTTGAAGGTGTGGTGCACTTTCTGAAAGTGCACCAAACCCGCAGGTAAAAAAACAGAACACTGCAGGTAACCCGCAGGTGCACTTCACCTGTGGATCAGCTTGAAATTAGCCCAGTGTAGCCAGGAGTACCAGTGTAGGGAACAGATATGCCCATTGTTGTTCGATTTCAATAATAAAAAATAAAAATAAATAAATAAACTGACCTCAATATTCACTTCTTCCTCAAAATTCCTGCAGCTATTCGCTGGCTGCTGCTGTCCCCTCAGCGGGTATGACTAGCTGCTCTGCTCTCTACTGCAGCCGCATGCTTCCTATACCGCCGGCTCCATTCTTTACACTGATGCTCTGGGGTGTTGGGTCGGGAACCCACGATTTGGTCTTGCTGACCCACCATCATCCCAGAGCAGGAGGTGGCGGGCCACATCAGAGTGCACCACAGGCCACATGTGGCCATCGGTTGGGCACCCCTGCATTGTTCTGTCTTTTATGCTACAGGATCAATATGTTCATATTATGTTGCTAACACAATTCAAGGACTAAGTTAGCTTAGGGAACAGAAGACCAGACAGACCAAAAACAATGCATGTACTCACCCGGTCTATAAAACACCGCCAGCAAGTGGTAGAATGTTGCAAGACTTGGCTCTAGAAAATGAAAAATGTGATATCAAAGTCTTCATCCACTTAAATGATCATCAGTAGATGGACTGCAATTACATAGAAAACCTCTAATATGTAAACATTTTTTTACCTGGTAGGGCTGAAATAATCAGGTAGTCAGTCAAACCTGTAATCACAGGCTTAGGCTGGCCATAGACCGTTTAAATCTCGGATGGTTCAGCAGCATTGGAACCATGTATGGGCAGGTGGAATGTACCCAAGATGATCCAACACATTGGCTCGGTGGGAGGGATTCCCCTGTCTGTGTTGATGGGGGAAACAAGCTAAATTTCTTCCCTGCAAGCCGTGGTTGCAGAAAGAAGAAAAAAAAAAAAAAAAAAAAAAAAACACACACACAATAAAAATTGCTCCATCTATAGCCAGCCTTAGTTTATCCCTCTTTTTCAAATATTTTATTGAAATAATTTTCATAGAATGTATAAATAATAAATTTCATTAAATAGTACAGCAAGGGTAAAATACACAATAGTCTTTACAAATATAGTTTATCCTTCTTGATCACATATTTTCTTAAACCCATATTTAGCGTGCAACATGAAACCTGGTGGCATTGTTGAGCCAACACCAAACTGCCTCTCCAGTTGCTGAATTGTGTGGTGCAGACATCGGTTTTGTTTTGATAGGAGAATGCTTGTTTTGCCCTGATGCCTGATCCCTGCTGCAATTATCTACAGGCTTTAATGCAACAAATGTAATAAACTCATCACTTTTTTTTTTTATTTTATTAACGTGCTAGCATTTATTACATTTGAAATATCTGGGAAAAATAATATGTTAATTGAAAGGATTTATAGTTACAATTTATAGGATTTATAATTACAACGCGTCAATCTGCTCTAGCTGCAGACGGCCGCTAAAGAAAAATCAGATACGCAATAATGACCACATGGCACTGAGCTTATGTATTTAAATTCTCAGCACAGGTTTCCATGTCTCACCGATATTCAGGGCTTTCATCTCATTGAATGTTTGCATTGCAATTACTTTCGGGCCGGTCTTCTTCAAGCTTTTTAGGATGGAGTTGAAGGTATGCAAATTTGGCTGAACATTTTGCTGAACCATTTGATAAAGCAGGTCCTACAAAAAATGAAAAACAGGAAAAGTATCACTGGGTGCTGTGAAAGAAGAAAACACCAACTCCCTGCTCCACAGTACCCAATTATGTTTTTACGCAGGGATTACCAACCAGCAAGCATACTGAAAACACATTAAAAAACACAAAACTATATTCTTGTATTATTTAGAATTAGATAACTACATACATTCATAAAGCAATTCCAAGCACAAGGCAATGCGTTTCCAGGCCAATATGTCAAGCCTAGGAGAGTGCCCAGGAATGTGTCACTTTAAAAAAGGTATTTAGTGGGAGATGCAGGTTAGCAGTCACCAAGATATGGAAAGTGAAACACAGCTATTCCACTAAAAATTGCAAAAAAATAAAAAATAAAAAAAATGGTTACAAAGGATTGTAAATCAACAAAGATGTGGCGAAAAAAATTTGAATGCCAAAAGAATATATATAAAAACAAAAAAGCAATTGTGTATCCTGGATCTTTCCGCAAAAAAAAAAAAATGCACAGTGAATATGGAGGCAATACTAAAAACAGGGGAAGAAAAGTACCAGGGCCACTTTGCAGGACAGATCATCTAACCCTGATGGGTTCAGACAGTTTCTGCAGGGCAGAGAGAACCAGACTGCGATCCCAAGGAAGCACAGGGTGCTGAAAGGAAGGGTCTGATTTTAAATTAACCTCAAATACTCAATACTCTTCAGAAAAAATGAAAAAGGTAAACCAACATCCTTCACCTTCCTCAGTCCCTGCTGTACTTGCCTTTTGGGAGGGGGAGGGTTGAGCTGTCAGTCCCTACTCTTCTTTCTGTAGGGCTTCCAGGATGGATTAGAGCAATTCCGACTGGTCAAATCTGTCACGACAGCCTTGACCAAAAATAATTGCTGTGATCCTTCCGGGAAGTTCTACAGAAAGAAGGGCAAGAAGATCAGGGGTTTTAGATCCCCAGACTGCTACACCAGCTGAGTGGTCACTGACAGCTCATCACTCACAGGAGTTAGGTACCGATTGTAGGAGGGCCAGAATGTGAGGCACAGAGCAGTCTCTGGGATCAAGGAGCCTGTGTTTACATCAGGCAAAAAAGGATATACAGGTATGATGATAGATCTTTCTGGAAGAGTCTTTCCTTGCCTTCAGTAAAGTAGGAATTTCAGACTCAGAAACTCTTCTGTCCTTTAAGATTTGGACTTCAACAGCCAATGATGTTAGAGTCAGTGACTGCTGAGAAGCAGGAAGAAATAGTGTGCCCTGAGGCAGCATGTGTGACCCATAAAAAAAAAAAAAAAAAAAAGGAAGAAGGAGAGACCAGGGGTTGTCTATCAGTCTGAGTAGGTCTATGTTCTTCTGGACCAACAGGTGCAACCAGAGTAACCCATTTTCTCTGTATTCTGTGGAGAAGGCAGGGTAGAATTTGAACTTGAGGTAAGGCACAGATTAGACTGAACCAAGGTCAGGGATTTGTCAAAGCATCCCATGCCAGTGCTAGAGGATCCTTGGTCCGGGCCACAGAGGTAGCTGGTTGTTGAAACTGGGTGCCAAGATATCCACATCTGGGTGCGCCCCAGCCCCCTCCCTATCTCGGACATATCAGATTATAGAGGTCAAAAAATGGATTCCCCAGACAATGAGGGTTGAGGCAATCTGCCTTCAAGTTGTCCACAGATGTGCACAGCAGAGATAGCTGGACAGCGTTTCCTTGTTCACAAGATGACCTGACTTGTTTCCTTCAAGGATGTATGACTCCTGGTGGTTGAGGCAGGCCACAGCCATAGGTTATCCGATTGCAGTCTTATTGGGTACCCTTGCAGAAGGATGAGAAGGGGGTCCAGTGCTGCAGAGCCAACCTTCTTGCTCTAAGCGTTAAGATACGGATGGGGAGCTTTGCTTCCATAAATGACTAGGGTCACTGAACTGTGGAGGGACTGGAACACTCCTCTGCAGGCAGAAAGACTGGGATCTGTCATTACTACTTTGCAGTGATAAGTATAGGTTTCTCCATTTTTAAGGCTGGGCTGCAGATCCACCAAGCTTGGGAAGTCCTTGCTTGGCTGGACAGGAGCATGAGAAGGTTGATGGAAGGAGTATTTTTGTTTCAAGCCAACAAGATGTTGTGTTAGAGGTTGATGAAATTGCATATTTCATATTTACTTATTAAAGTTGTCTAGTTGTCTCAAAATATCAAAGAAAGCCTCCAATATATTGGTTGCCTTGGCTGACTTCATACCAAAGGAATGTCATTGCAAACTTACTAAGTCCTTAAAAGGTCATATTGTTGCTGGCAGTGGGAGTTGACCATTTCCTTACATTCAAGTCCTATATATACACACTACAGCTAGAACTTGCGTATAATGGTCTTGTATCAGAGTTGTTATGTTGCGTCCGATTCTTGGCAAATAGAGGTCTTAAATGCAATTAGGTGAGCGGAACAGCCTCAGAGGCTACCGTGAGATTTTGAACACTCATGGAGTTTCTCAGAGGCATGGCTCTTTCACCTCAAGTCCTGAGTCAGAGTTCTGAGAAAGCAGTTTCTTCTCTGGAAGGGATACCTTTGCTTGGGATATGTCCAGGATCAGACCCAAGTATTCCAGGTGACGAGAAGGTGGGACAGCAGATTTTTGGAAGTTGACCCCTTAACTGAAAGCCTGGAGCATTTGAATTGTCCTGTCGACAGCTGGAAGGACGAGGAATGAGAAGATAGTCTAGATAAACTGTGACTAGGATGCTCTGAGTTCTAATAAGAGCAAGAAGAGGTAGAAGGACCTTTGTGAACACTCTGGGAGACGAAGTTAGACCAAATAGCAATGCGGTAAACTGGAAGTGATGGTCTCTTACTGAAAAGTGTAGAAAACACTGATGTGAATGAATGGAAATATCCAGATAGGCATCCTTGATGTCTACGAATGCCAAGTGTCTCCATCACAGGGAGGCAATAACGGACTTTGAAGTTTCCGGGCAAAATTTTGGAATCTGAAAGTATTTGTTGAGATATTTTAGATCCAGGATAGGGGTACTGGCACAATTACTTCCTAGGAAAAGAAAAATGGTTCAGGACAATCTGCAAATCTGACTGTCCTTGGGCAGATTTTGACTGATTTTATAGAAGATTGAAACAACCCCCTTTATAGGAAAGGGGGCTCTGTGGAAGACATGGGACACTTGTGGGCCAAGCCTCATGCCAAAAGGAAGGACTCAATTTTGGTTTCAAAGTTGAAGCTTGGGTAGAGTTGAGGTGCTCTGCTTTATGAAAAGATAGAGACTCCTGAGGAGAGGGAGGTTTGGAATATTTCCTCCTGTTACATCTTGGATGAATTTGTCAAGTGCCTCAAAGAGACATCCTACTTCAAAAGGGCATATTTGTGGGGCATCTTTTGCAGGCAGCTTGAGCTGAGCATACCTTGAGCCACAAGATTCTGCGCATGTGAATCGAGATTAGTGCCTTTCAGAAATGTGTCATTACTTGTTCTAGGACATCCACACAAAAAAAGAGTGGACATTATTTGCCCGGTTAAAAAGGATGATCCTAGAACACAGGATCATGTTGCTTATTTACAGTCCTAGTCCAGTTAGCTGCAACTGAACAGACAGAAGTGAGAGCTAGCTGCAGAGCTGGGTCTGCAAGTGTAAAAGAGCCTTAACCACTTGAGACCCGCGCTATAGCCGAATGACGGCTACAGCGCAGACCTCCTTTGCCAGGACTACGTCTATTGACATCGTCCCGTGCACGAGCAGCCTGCGCGCCCCCTAAGGGGCGCGCGCGGCACGCTCTGATCGGTGAGTCTATGAGACTCGCCTGATCACTGATCTGAGCAAGGGGTCGATCCCGACCCCTTGCCACGTGATCAGCTGTCAGCCAATGGCAGCTGATCATGTGATACAACGGAGCCGGGAATTGGCTATTATTCCTCCTCGTGCTGACAAAAAAAAAAAAAAAAGAGCCGATCACAGGCGGCCGTGATCGGGACTTTAGTCCCTATCACGGCCAGCCCTGCCAGTGCCCACCTGCAAGTGCTCACCTGCCCCCTGCCAGTGCCACTTCATTAAAAAATAAGTGCCCCCCCATCAGTGCCACCCAGCAGTGCCCACAGTGCCACCCAGCAGTGCCCACAATCTGCCTCAACAACGGTGCTGCACCCCAGTGCCACATATCCGTGCCCAGTGTCATCTATCAGAGCCAATCAGTCCCATCTATCAATCAGTGGTACCTATCAGTGCCCCTTAGTGCCACCCATCCGTGCCACCCCATCTGTGCCATCTTAACTGTGCCTATCGGTGCCCACCAATGCAGCCTATCAGTGCCGCCTCATCAGCGCACTTCAATGAAGGAGAAAAATTACCTGTTTGCAAAATTTTATAACAAACTATTAAACATGATTTTTTTTTTTTGCATCTTTTTTTGTTTGTTTAGCAAAAAATTAAACTCCCAGCTGTAATTAAATACCACCAAAAGAAAGCTCTATTTGTGGGAAAAAAATGATAAAAATTTAATTTGTGTACAGTGTTGTATGGCCGCACAATTGTCATTCAAAGTGCATCAGCAATAAAAGCTGAAAATTGGTCTGGGCAGGAGGGGGGTTTAAGTGCCCAGTAAGCAAGTGGTTAAAAAGCATCTCAAACTTCCTATCTGATAATGAAGGAACATCTTCAATTGGTACAGTGAGAGGTTCGTTTAAAGTGGAACCACACTCTCCTAATCAACATTTTTATAATCCTCATGGTATTAGAATTAGTAAACAGATCGGAACGTATATCATATTTACTTGTTTAAAATTTTTTTCCTTTTTTTGTATGTTGTACATCCCAGGGGTCTTCAGGAAGGGAGAAGAAGAGAAGGGGTTTTCTTAGCCAAGCACAGACTCCTGCAGGCATGCATGCTTGAGCTAAGTGCAAATGGATACCAGGAAGTGAATGCTACATTAATCATTTGCCCTCACTCAAGATGGCCATAGCCGCAAATGCTGGGGAGGGGCGGCTGGAGATTCAAAGTGATCTCTCAACAAATTAAAGCGCGGAGATATGGACGGATGGATGGGGGAGTTTGCTTTAAATATTTAAAAATAAATTAAATAGCGTTTTCTAGGGTTGCGCTGATACTATGCAAATGCACCAATACCTGAAACTGATACTTTTAGGCTTGGTTCATTCAGCTGTCAGTGGGATTTCCCCACTGACAAATGGAAAAAAAAAATCAAGCCTATTTCTGACATTTGTTGTTTACAAGTTAAAATCTGTATTTTTTGGCTAGAAAATTACTTCAAATCTCCAAACATTTTTTTTTTTAGCAGACACCCTAGTAGATACAATGGAGATCGTATTTGTGCAGCGGACTTACAAACAACATTTTTTGGGGGGAAAAAAAAAAAAAAATAGGACTGTTGTACTCACCGTAAAATTATTTTCTCTTCAATTCACCGACCGACACAGCTCCTCTCTGTAACTAAAATGGTTTGTTAGCCTGTTATTAGGAGAACTAGGCAAAAAATTGTAACAATACACAGAACTTTAGTCCCGCCCTGGGGGGCGGACCCTGTGCTAACACTCCCTGCTCCCAGGCAGAACTCAGTACGTCAACAAGCAGTATAACGTAGAGAAAAGGAGGGGTGGGTGCTGTGTTGGTCGGTGAATTACAGAGAAAAGGATTTTACGGCGAGTACAAAAATCCTATTTTCTCTTATATTAACCGACACAGTTCCTCTCTGTAACTAAATGGGACTTCCCCAAGCAGTGCCAAACGAGGGGTGGGAAAAAACAGCATTAAAACTTCATCCACCATGGCAAGTGGGAACTAGTGAAACTAAACCCACAAAAAAACAGCAGTGTACAGAAAAAACACACCTCCATAACCGGGCCCTCTCAACAGGAGAAATCCCCAACACCGCAACCTTTTTTGCGGGAGTAATGCAACAGTGCATTAACAAACAGTACTGCTTTTTATCAAAAAACAGGAAAAAATAAAAATAAATCACGATTGCAACTGCACGGCCACCTGCAAAACTTTGCGGCCAAAACAGGTATCAGCCGATGCACTGACATCTACCTTGTAGAACTTGGTAAGCGTATGGAAGGACGACCAGGTCGCCGCCTTATACACCTGAGCGACAGGCACTTGGTGTCGGAAGGCCCAAGACGTTCCGATAGCTCTTGTAGAGTGGGCCGTGACTGGAAAGGGGGACACCTGCCCCTTCAAGGTGTAGGCTTGGACTACAATCTGTCTGATCCACCTGGAAATGGTGGCCGACGAGACTGCCATACCCTTCTTTGGACCAGCCACCGAAACAAACAGTGAGTCTGACTTCCGAAAGGGAGCCGTGGCAGACAAGTACACCTTCAGAGCCCTAACCACATCGAGAGCTTGAAGGGCCACCTCTTTGGGGTGCTTCGACTTAGGACACAACGATGGTAATACAATGTCCTCATTGAGATGAAAAGTCGAAACCACATTCGGTAGAAAAAGGACGGTTGCGGACGCAACACCACCTTATCCCTGTGGATGACCAGATAAGGCGACTTGCATGACAAGGCCACCAATTCCGAAAACCCTTCTGGCCGATGTGATGGCCACTTGGAAGACCACCATCTGTGAAAGGGTCAACGGGGGAAGCTCTCTGATGTTTTCAAACGGTGGCTTTTGAAGCTCCGACAACACCAGGTTCAAATCCCATGGGGGTAATGGCAGACGCACTGGAGGGACTACATGGTCGCACCCCCTGAACGAAGGTACTCACTAATGAGTGAGACGCCAGGGTTCGCTGAAAAAAAAAAAAAAAAAAAAGGAAGGACAACCAAGGCTGAAATTTGCCCCTTAAATGGTGCTTAAAGCCAACCTCTCGTCTACTCCTTGCTGAAGAAACAGCAGGATCCTGGATATAGAAAAGGAGCGCAGATGCCATCCTTTCTCCTCACACATGGAGATGTAGGCCTTCCAGGTACGATGGTATATCTTCCGTGAAGATTTCCACACCCTCATCATAGTAGGAATCACCAAGTCCGACAGACCCCGGCTCCTCAGCACCTGGCTCTCAATAGCCATGCCGTTAAAGCCAGCGATGGTAAAAGCAGGGTGAAAGATTGGACCGAGACAGGAGATCCTCTCGCCAGGGAGCTTCTGCCACCAGACGTACCAGGTCTGCGTGCCAGGGCCGCTGAGGCCAATCTGGGGCAACCAGGATTACTGGAATCCCCTCGGCTTCCACTCTGCGAAGCAGACGTGGCAACAGTTTTAGTGGAGGAAAGGCGTAGATCAGCTGGTACTGATCCCACGGAGCTACCAGTGCATCTGACGCATCTGCCCACAGATCTCTTGTCCTGGACACGAATCTTGGCACCTTCCAATTGAGACGGTAGGCCAATAGATCCACATCTGGTGTGCCCCATTTCAGGCACAACAGCCTGAATATTTCCGGATGCAACGCCCATTCTCCTGGGTCCAGCATCTGATGACTCAGATAGTCCACCTGACAAATTTTCCACCCCCGGGATGTAAATGTCTGACAGGGCTGGAACGTGTCGCTCTGCCCACCGAAGTATGTGAGCAACCTCCCGAGCAGCAGCTGAGCTTCTTGTTCCCCCTTGGTGATTTATGTACGCCACAGCCGTGGCGTTGTCGGACTGTATCCTGGTCAGACGTCCTTGAAGACACGTCGACCACGTGTGGAGGCACAGCCTGATCGCTCTCAATTCGAGCAGATTGATCGGCAACCTGGATTCATCCGTCGACCAGAGGCCCTGAGCCGACTGAATCCCCATCACTCCACCCCAGCCGGATAGACTGGCATCCGTAGTGATCACATCCATTTCAGAGGAAGGAACGATTTCCCGGACTGAATCACCGGGGACCTCAACTACCAGATCAGAGAGTCCCTGACTGGCTGGCTCACCTGGACCTGTCGAGCCAGGGAAAACTGAGACTTGTCCCATTTCGTCCAAATCTCCTTCTGCAGGACACTGGTGTGGAACTGGGCATAAGGTACTGCCTCGAAGGAGGTTACCATGAGCCCCAGTACTCGCATGCAAAAGCGGAGCATCAGTAGTTTGACCGCAGATCTGAGAGTCTGCAATTTGTCTCAGGGGAGAAAGACCCTCGCTTCCCTGGAGTCCAATAGTAAACCCAGGTACTCTAGACGCTGGGTCGGTACAACCACCGACTTCAATAGGTTCAACAGCCACCCAAATTCTCGCAGAGTCTACATGGTGATTGCCACATCCTCCTCTAATTCTGAGGCGGAAGATGCTCTCAGGAGGAGATCGTCCAGGTAACCCACAATCGCGATTCCGCGTTGTCGCAGCAACGCCAATACTGGATCCAGTACTTTGGTAAAGACTCGGGGGGCTAATGCCAGGCCAAAAGGAAGAGCCACAAACTGGTAATTTTTGTCGAAGCACCGGGCAGACGAAAAAAAGCCTCTTGTGAGCGGAAAAAGAGGGCCCTTGCCTGCGGCGTGGCTCCTTAGCCTTCCTGGCCTGTGGGAGTAGTGTACTCTTACCACCCTTGGCATTTTTAATAATGTCATCCAGTGAGGCTCCAAAGAGCCGGTCGCCAAGGAAGGGAAGATCCGTCAGGGCTTTTTTGGATGCCTGGTCAACAGACCAGCATTTAAGCCAAATCAGGTGCCTCAGCACCACAGCTGACACTGAAACCCAGGATAACATAGGGAGAGTATCCAGGGGCGCGTCACAAACGTACTTAAGGCCTTGCACTAGTTGGTCTGCTAGTTCCCCGCAGACAGGGGAGGCGTTTTGCTCTCCCAATTCACGGTGCAAAAGTTTTGCCCACTCAGTCAGGGTCTGTGACACAAGTGCTGATGCCAGTACAGGTTGCACGGCTGACCCCCCCCCCCCCCCCCCCCAACCGTAAACAAGGAATGAGCCACTGCCTCAGCCTTCCTGTCTGTGGGATCCTTGAATGCAGGAGTCACCTCTACCGGGATTGTGGTTACTTTATTTAACCTGGATACTGGGGGGTCCATGACCGGAGGAGCCGACCATTGTTTGAGAAGGCTTTCCTCAAAGGGGTAACGCACCCCCATGTTTTTGGGAACCGAAAAGGTCCTTTACGGCCGACCCCATTCCCTGTAGATGAACTTGTCAAAATAAGCCAAATATGGGAACACCTTAGGTGAACGTGCTGGCTTGCGGGACCCAAAAGGGACCGCTACCTCAGCAGAGGGATCCGCTGGCTCCTATATCTTCAGGGTATCACACACAGCTGTGATAAGTGCTCCAACAAGCGCTTTGTCGCGCCCAGAGGGGGAAACATCCTCACTGTCCAAATAGTCCTGGTCAGCCTCATCTGATAGGTCAGAGCAGGGGGTTACCAGCCGCAGCAGGGCCCGAGTCTGCATCAAAGCTTTCTCCAGAGGACGGGGGGAGGGGTAGGGGCCGCTTACGCGCATTTTTCCTTCCACGCACCGCCTCTATTTTTGCAAAAAAAGAGTTAAGGACCACCGTCAGGGTGTCCATGGGCACAGCGCTATCCGCAGGTGACCCGGTTGCAATAGCCTGAATTTCAGGGGGGAACAAACACCAGCTTCTGAAGCCATGCTAACCATACCCTGTCTGCCATCTGCAAGGGGACTTAGGACAGTGAAGGTCCCACCCTCCTGCTGCCACCGCATGGGGGGGGGGGGTAGGGGTACCTAGCGCCAGACTCTCCACCCTGGGACATTCTGTGAATGTTACTAGCCGTGCCTGTAGTCCCCAGGAGGTTACCCAGTTGCAAAGTGAAGAAACTGTCGGCAGCAGCTGTATAGGATAGCAGTGAAACGTTCTGCAGAGCTTGCACCAACGTTCAGGGAAGAGCCATCCAGCGTCCTGCATACACAGTGGACACAGGAAACAGCATGTGAGAGCACATGTGAGGCGGTCACAAGAGAACTGCGGTGAAAAGAGCGCTCAGACTTCAAGAAAATGGCCACCAATGCAACTAATAGGAAAATCCTATAGAAGTTGGCTGCTGAGGCTCACAAGGGGAACCTGCTTCGCCCACAGCCAAGTTGGCTACCGGACAGCACCATGCGGTGAAAGGAAAATCACAGAACAGTACTGCCTGCCAACAGTCAGAACACCTCCACAGACACCTTTTGGGACCCCCCAGACCGGGACCAGGACCACGCTAGCCGCACAGAGCCCCCTACAGGTGATAAATCCAGCGAATCCAACACACACACCGCCCGCAGCACATGCATCCACCCCCCCAAGGAGGGGAGATAGGGACGTGGGAGAGAAGAGAAGGAGGTGAGGTGGCCCCCAAATCAACCTCCGAGGGAATGCCCAGCTGCTCACCCCACCGAAGCAGGGAGAGTCGTACTTACCAGTCCTGAAGAGCTGGGAGACATTCCATCACAGACCTACTCCTGCGCAGTTATAGGGTAGCTGCTGGCCCGGTATACTGTGATCCAGACATCAGTAGCCCGGTCATATGTATACCCCGGAGCATTAAGGCTCACCGACCACCTCTGGAGCTGAGGTATGTCATGGTCTGCCGAGCCTTTGCTGCGGCCTGCACACGCTCGATGGCCGGACTGGGGGGGACTACAAGGATAACTTAACCAGCCTGTCACCCAGCCGGCAGTTGATAGATGATCTAAGGATCTTTCCTCTTGCGCAAAAAAACATCAAACCTGCATCACAAAAATGGACCAAAGGGCCCGCAGGGATTCCTAGGTCATTCTCCTTACTAGGCAAAATAAAACGGAGTTCTGCCTGGGAGCAGCGAGGGTTGTTAGCACAGGGTCCGCCCCCCCGGGGCGGGACTGAAGTTCAGTGTATTGTGTTACAATTGTTTGCCTAGTTCTCCTAATGGCAGGCTAACAAACCATTTAGTTACAGAGAGGAGCTGTGTCGATCGGTGAATACAAGACAAATACACTCTTGAATTAAAAAATAAATAAATAAATAGGTAACGTTAGCCCAATATTTTTTATATAATATGAAAGATGATGGCACACCGAGTGAATTGATACCCAACATATCATGCTTTAAAATTGCGGACGCTCGTAGAATGACAACAAACTACGATACTTAAAAATCTCCATAAGCAATGCTTTAAATTTTTTTTACAGGTTATCTGTTTAGAGTTACAGAGGAGGTCTAGTGCTGGAATTATTGCTCTTGCTCTAATGATCGCAGCGGCGATACCTCACATGTGTGGTTTAAGCACTGTTATATATGTGGGTGCGACTTGCTTCTGCGTGCAAGCTGAGGGATGGGGTGTGTTACATTTTGTTTTCTTGTTTATTTTACTTTAAAAGGTTTACACTGTCCCTTTAAAAATATATTTTTTTGATCACTTTTATTCCTATTACAAGCAATGTAAACATCCCTTGTAACAGTAATAAGCAGGACAGGGCCTCTAATGTGAGATCTGGGGTCAAAAAGACCTCAGATCTCACATTTACACTTAAAGCAGAGTTCCACCCAAAAATTGCATTTTCGCTTTTTCCTCACCCCCTCCAGTGTCACATTTGGCACCTTTTCGGGGGAGGACACAGATACAAGTATAATCCGGGTATTTGCTCACATTTCCAGACATAGATCACTGCAGTATCCGCAGCCATCTACGCCATGTCTGGCCCCTCCTCCCCCCACTGTTTTCTAAGAGACACACAGGTCCTAGAAGCAGGGCCCAGTGAACTTGCGCATGCGCAGTAGAGAACCAGAGACTGAAAAGCCGGCAGACAGATTGGCTTCGGGTGAGGACATCGCAGGCGTCCTGGGCAGGTAAGTGTCCATATATTAAAAATCAGCAGCTGAGGGCAGAAGATACTTGTAAAAAAAAAAAAAAAAAAATGGTATCGGTGCATCCCTAGCGTTTTTGGTTTGTGGTGCTTACATGCAGTGAAGATCCCCTTTAACAATGAGATGGAAGATCTACCAGAAAAGACCACTTTTTTGTGAATACATTTGCAGACTAGTTAGAGCTCGCCAATGATTTTTTGGAGAGGTGACATTTTTTTCTGGATTTAAACAAATCATCATAAATTGCTCATTCTATTCATAAATGGGGAATGTCTTAAATGGGGAATGTACATGGCGAGATGGAGGAGAGTCAAGTGTGACAGTGCCACTTGTTATGTGCCCGAGATAGAGCTAGAATCAGATGCAGAGACCGGTGTTAAAAATCAGGTCCTGTTCAGGTGCAAAGGAATTCAGATGCAGAGTGCTGTGTGGGCCTTCGACAGAGCGAATGTTAGCCTGAGTTTTTGCTGTAGCTACCATTTGCTTGGTTTCCACCACTGCTACTGGTGAGGGTGTTCTTCTGTGCGGGCACCTGTGCACCACATTAAATACTCTGGGCAGAAGGAGCAATAAAGAGTTCAGCTTTTGTGATGAAACTATTGGTCATCTACATGACACCAAGCTCTGAGTTGTTGAAATTTAGTGCAAAGTTTGGAATCTTTACTCTGTAAAGTATATATATTACATAAACATTTACTTTTTACAGTAACCCTATCTTATCTGTCCATGTTGATGGTCCCTATATAGAGCCCCAGCTTCGCCAATCATGGTGGATATGCCCCTGAGGGGTCTTCAGGGCCTGGGTTCCACAGGGAACCCAAACCACGTCCTGTATAGGACCCTGTGTCCAACTACACATGCTGCACAAATTGCTGAGGTGAGTGCCCATGCGGGATCCAATGACCAAATCTTCCATTGTTGCATTAGCAGGCAATGAATAGCTGATTGAAGAACCCAAAAAGAAAATATAAAAAGTAGTTGAGCCAAAAGTAATTTCTCCATAAACAAGAAGAGGTCTACCACTAAGACAGGAGCAAAAAACTGAAGACTCACAGAATGGGGTAGAGTTATAGAGGGGCAGGTCCTCAAAACCTTTCCATTACTTGAAGGTACCAGCCTAAGGCCTTAGGCCTTATTTAGGTCTGTGTGAAGAGCCATCTTCAGCCACACAGAATGCACAGGTATCCTGTACAGGCAGCCTGTTAAAATCAATGACAGGCGGCTGGCTGCATGGACCTCCATGCACATCCCAGGGAGCACATCCGTACAAGTCCAAATGCACTAATCAGAATGCGTTTGTGTCCCGATTCATGCAGCGTGCTCATTGAGGTCGGTACAGCTAGCTGCCCGTCATTGATTTGACCAGGCTGCCAGGTTCATGAAACCCTGGGGACAGCACAGTATGGGAGGCAAGTATTGCAGTAAGAACTGATTATTTAACCACTTACCAACCAGCCACTGTATATATACGGCGGCAGGTTGACTCGATTGCACAAATTGCCATATCCATACGGCGGTCCGTGCATGTAACACACTGGACGCGTGCCCACGGCTCGATTTCTTCCGGCGACCCACGATTGCAGTACAGAGGCAAAATGGGGATCTACCCATGTAAACAAGAATCCCCGTTCTGACAGGAGGCATCATGGAGATCTGCTGTTCCCAGTGATCGGGAACAGTGATCGGGAACAGTGATCTCTGTGGTGTTTCTAGTGAGCCCAGCCACCACACAGTGAGAACATGCTGGGGGAACACATTCAACCCCTTCACCCCCTCCTAGTGTTAACCCCTTCCCTGCCAGTGTAATTTATACATTGATCAGTGCTTTTTCTTTCTTTTTTAGCACTGATCAATGTAATAATGTCACTGGTCCCCAAAAAGTGTCACTTAGGGTCAGATTTGTCTGCCAAATGATGCAGTCCCGCTAAAAATCGCAGACTGCCGCCATTACGAGTAAAAACATATAAAAAAAATAAAAGAAAAGTAAAATAAAAATGTCCATAAATCTTTCCCATAGTTTGAAGACAAGATAACTTTTGCGCAAACCAAGCAACATATTCTTGTTGCGCTTTTTTTTAACAAAAATATGTAGAAGAATATATATTGACCTGAACTTATGAATAAATTAGTTTCTTTTGGATATGTTTTATAAAAGTATTAAATATTGTTTTTTTCAAATTTGTTGATTAGAACACAAAAAATAAAAACCGCAGAGGTGACCAAATACCATGAAAAGAAAGCTCTATTTGTGGGAAAAAAATTAATAAAAAAAAAGGGGACATCAAATTTTGTTTGGGTACAGCATAGCATTACCGCGCAATTGTCAGACAAAGTGCTGAAGTCTGGGCTAAAGGGGTTAATTTTCTTCCCCAACAACTGCTTTGTTTTTCTTTACTTCTAAAGGTTGGTACTGGACTTTATTCTGTGCAATTCCCCTAAAGAAAAAGCACATGAACTTCTATAGAAGCAGAATTCTGTTGGTTACAGAATCCTAAAATTCTGTAACCAACTTCTCCTCTTTTTCATGCATCACCAACTGAATCCAAACTACCAAGTCAAGTTTGACTCTCATTGGAGACTGGGTAATATTTATTACTGGATTTTTTTTAATGTCAGGTATGGTGTGTGTGATTGTCAGGAATGAAAGTGCTCCTGCGTTACTTGCACCATATACCATTCATTAGCACAACAAGTCCACAATACAATAGACCAGGATTACCATGAAGACACAAGGCAACAACTTGTCTTACCACGATCAAAGCCCACTTCTCTCTGCTGTCTTGTTTAACTCTTGGAACGGCAGTGATGAGAGCATTGAACGTGTGTACGTCTCCTGTTCAGAGAAAAGGAAGATCTATTAAACTTTTCCCCACAAAACAATGTTCTCAATAGCTACATGTATTGGAAAAACAGCCTGCTTCCTGCTTGGCTTTATGAGAAACATTTCTAACAACTGAGGGTCTAGTCACACTTGTATGCTAAAACAGTCAGTTTTAGCATGCTAGGTTTCAATTCTGGGGGGGGGGGGGGGGGGGGGATATGGTGCAACTGAGCATGCTAGCCAATCAGCTTCTAACTTCAGCTTGCTCAATTAAGCCTTGACAAAAAAGAAACAAAAAACACCAGAAGCTGGATTGGTCTCTTTGCAGAACCGCACCAGATTGTGCACTCTCCAGTTTTAGTAAAATCAACCACTAAATATCCAGATGCTAAAATGGCAATGAAGGAACTCTATGTATAGAAAGCACTGACCACAATTCAATTATCCGGTTACATTTGAAGATATAAAAAGCAGAGTGCAGGGAGATGTCAGCAACTAGGCGTACTTTATTACAGTGAGGGAAAAAAGTATTTGATCCCCTGCCCACTGACAAAGAAATGATTAATCTATTTGTGGTTTGCAGTGGCGGCTGGTGCTCTTTTTTTTTTTTTTGGGAGGGGGGGGGGGGGGGGTGCGTCAAAAAAAAAACAAAAAAAAAAAAAAAACACCCGACCCCCCCCACCCCTTCAAACCCCCAACATCCCCCCCTCGCTATTACCCCTTACAGGCAACGGGCAGCTTCCCCCTGCGTCTCCACCTCGGGGGCCCCCTTTCCCCTGCCAATACGTTTGTTTCTTCTCTTGGCCAATCGGGTCTTAAGACCTGCTTCCTGATTGGCCGAGAGGAGAAGCAGGAAGACCATAGTGAATATTAATTTGCTATTGTCACATAACTGGGTGGGCTCAGGGCATGGGCTCTAATCATGTGCTAAAAAATTTAAAACATTGAAATTCATGCGTCCGGTGCCCTGCATGTAGATTAGGGGTGGGGCGCATGGATTGGGGGGGGCGTGCCCCTAATGGAGCGCCCACCAGTGGTTGTTTGATATTGCATCCCTCTCAAGCTCCTCACCCAACCTTTTGGTGTCTGGGACATCTGGGTCAAATTCTGTTATTAACATTTCAGCACGACATTTTTGTCTGGCTGATCCCATGTTCTGGAACAAAGCTCTCTCATGGACAACTTTCAGTTTCCCCTCCATGGGAATTCCTCCCAGGTTATGTTGGCGGACTCTTGAGAAGGACAGTACCCAATTTTCTCCACTCAAGGTCACTGGAATGCTCCTCTTCACTACTGTAAATATAAATTAAAGCACCCGCTTACATGTACTTTAACCTCCCTGGCGGTATGATTATGTCAGATTTTTGCACAAAGCGGTACAATCGTTTTGCATAGAAATTTGGCGTTTTATATCGTAGGCTTGTAATTCTTAGGAATAACTCACTTACAGTGCCTTGCGAAAGTATTCGGCCCCCTTGAACTTTTCAACCTTTTGCCACATTTCAGGCTTCAAACAAAGATATAAAATTTTTATTTTTTGTGAAGAATCACCAACAAAGTGGGACACAATTGTGAAGTGGAACGAAATCTATTGGATTTTTGAAACTTTAACTAATAAAAAAATGAAAAGTGGGGCGTGCAAAATTATTCGGCCCCCTTGCGTTAATACTTTGTAGAGCCACCTTTTGCTGCGATTACAGCTGCAAGTCGCTTGGGGTATGTCTCTACCAGTTTTGCACATCGAGAGACTGAAATTCTTGCCCATTCTTCCTTGCAAAACAGCTCGAGCTCAGTGAGGTTGGATGGAGAGCGTTTGTGAACAGCAGTTTTCAGCTCTTTTAACAGATTCTCGATTGGATTCAGGTCTGGACTTTGACTTGGCCATTCTAACACCTGGATACGTTTATTTGTGAACCATTCCTTTGTAGATTTTGCTGTATGTTTGGGATCATTGTCTTGTTGGAAGATAAATCTCCGTCCCAGTTTCAGGTCTTTTGCAGATTCCAACAGGTTTTTATCCAGAATGATCCTGTATTTGGCTGCATCCATCTTCCCCTCAATTTTAACCATCTTCCCTGTCCCTGCTGAAGAAAAGCAGGCCCAAACCATGATGCTGCCACCACCATGTTTGACAGTGGGGATGGTGTGTTGAGGGTGATGAGCTGTGTTGCTTTTACGCCAAACATATCGTTTTGCATTGTGGGCAAAAAGTTCAATTTTGGTTTCATCTGACCAGAGCACCTTCTTCCACATGTTTGGTGTGTCTCCCAGGTGGCTTGTGGCAAACTTTAGACGAGACTTTTTATGGATATCTTTGAGAAATGGCTTTCTTGCCACTCTTCCATAAAGGCCAGATTTGTGCAGTGTACGACTGATTGTTGTCCTATGTACAGACTCTCCCACCTCAGCTGTAGTTCTCTGCAGTTCATCCAGAGTGATCATGGGCCTCTTGGCTGCATCTCTTATCAGTCTTCTCCTTGTCTGAGCTGAAAGTTTAGAGGGACGGCCAAGGTCTTGGTAGATTTGCAGTGGTCTGATACTCCTTCCATTTCAAAATGATCGCTTGCACAGTGCTCCTTGGGATGTTTAAAGCTTGGGAAATCTTTTTGTATCCAAATCCGGCTTTAAACTTCTCCACAACAGTATTACGGACCTGCCTGGTGTGTTCCTTGGTCTTCATGATGCTCTCTGCGCTTTCAACAGAACCCTGAGACTATCACAGAGCAGGTGCATTTATACAGAGACTTGATTACACACAGGTGGATTCTATTTAATCGCCATCAGTCATTTAGGACAACATTGGATCATTCAGAGATCCTCGCTGAACTTCTGGATTGAGTTTGCTGCACTGAAAGTAAAGGGGCCGAATAATTTTGCACGCACCACTTTTCAGTTTTTTTCTTTGCTAAAAAAGTTAAAATTATCCAATAGATTTCGTTCCACTTCACAATTGTGTCCCACTTGTTGGTGATTCTTCACAAAAAATTAAAAATTGTATATCTTTATGTTTGAAGCCTGAAATGTGGCAAAAGGTTGAAGAGTTCAAGGGGGGCCGAATACTTTCGCAAGGCACTGTAAATCTGTCCAAACCAGAGGCTAGTAGACATCCCGAGTATGATAAAGTTTGAAACATGAAATCATAAAATATAATATAATAATTATAACAAATAAAAAGTATTAAATAATGTAATCAAATCAAAAACACTAAAATTTGCTCAGTTGCTGAATGGTCGCTGTCATTACTTTACAGTGTTTGATGACTAATATCCCCACAAATCACTATCACTCAAATCTGCAAGTGATTCTAAATTATTATTGCCGTTTTCTAGCTGGTCTAAAACCACTTTTTGATTGCTATGGAGTTTCCAGGCAGAAAGAATATAATATAATATAATATAATATAATATAATATAATATATATATATATATATATATATATATATATATATATATATATATCTGTATGTGGGGTACTGGATAAAGCACTGGGGGGACAAAAGGGATGTGAAATAATTTGATTCACTTTCTGAATTTGGCGCCGGGCTCCTTTTCCACCCATCGTGATGCTCTCAGGGAACGTAGCCCGACACTGATAGATCGAGCGGAGACACAGCTCGCACACACACAGCAGGGAGACATCACGGGATCCTCGGGACATGGTAAGCAAGCTGTACATGGATGTGGCTCAGGGTTACAGCTTTTGGTAATGGGAATTCACCCCGAGTCTCACTCGGGAATACCGCTAGAGAGGTTAATTAGAGAGTATCAGCCACAGCAAGAAGCAGAGTCATCAGGTCACAGGATGCAGCAGGAGGACAGGTAAAAGAAGGAAAGGCCCAGGATCCACAGACAGCTGCTGCAGCACAGCCTCAGCTCAAAGCCAGTATGTACAGGCAGCTGGCAAAGCAGCACAAGCTACACTCCAGACTGGAGGTAGGAAGCTCAGGGGGGAGAGGCAAAGTGCACAGCTATACCAAGCTGGCTGCAGTGTAAGGAAAAACTGCAATGTGTCTCCATACATCTAGCCCCTTTCTCAAGCCTTAGAATAGAGTCACTCACTTGGAACCTCTTCCATTCTGAAAACATCTTGTACTCTTTTCACTGAATACAAGATGGTGAGGTCCCTCACTTCTCTCTGGCTTCTTCCAGGTAGCAGGTTTTCAGCTGTCTTGAGTGGGTGATGCAGGATGACATAACTCCCATGCATGCACAGGCATTTATTCATGCTGGCTCAGAGGAACTGTGCGAAGAATATATCCTGAGCTATGCATGCACAGCTCAATAATCATCCTAAAAAAAGACTCAGAACAGGCAGGTAAGTTTGTCTTATTGCAGAATAGACATGGCATGTCTCCTTTACAATAAGGAACCTGCCTGTTCACTTTCTAAAAAATCTTTACACTTTCCTTCAACGTTAACTAGGTAGTTCTTTCTACTAAATACTTTGACCTGTGCCACTATCAAATACAATCTGAGATTAGTGTGCCTAATGCTTTGTAATTGGGAACTGTATTCCGAATATAAAAGATGCTCAACTGCTGCAGTTCTATTCAAATCTGAGTTTATTTTCGAGTTCCAACTGCTATAAATACTCACCGGTTAGCCTGTTATTGAGAAGGTCTGTGTACATGTCAAATGCCTTTGTGAAGGCTGAATGCTGAAAAGATCAAATACAAAAAATGTTAAACACTTGACCTTTGAAAGATTTACCCCCCTTCCTGACCAGGCCATTTTTTGCGATATGGCACTGTTACTTTAACTGGCAATTGCGCAATCGTGCAACCATGTACCAAATAAAATGTATGTCTTTTTTCCCCAGAAATAGATTTCTTTTGGTGGTATTTGATTACCTCTGTATTTTTATTTTTTGTGCTATAAAACAAAAAAAAAAGACGGACAATTTAAAAAAAAAAAAAAAAAAAAAAAAAAAAAAAAAAAAAAAAACAACCACACCTCAATGTTTTACTTTCTGCTATAAAACATATCCAAAAAAACAAAACAAAAAACACACACACACACAGACACACCAACAACTAAGCGTATATTAATTGGTTTGCATTATAGCATTTACAAACTGGGATATTTTGATTTTTTTACTAGTAATGGCGGCGATCAGCGACTTATAGCGGGGCTGCAATATTGCGGCGAACAGTCATACACTGACACTTTTTGGGGACCAGTGACACTAATACAGTGATCAGTGCTACAAACACACTGTGCACCGATGATACTAGCTGGGAAGGGGTTAACATTAGGGACGATCAAAGGGTTAACGGTGTTCCTAGTCTTAGCTTTTGCGTACAGAGAGAGGTGCTTTTATTAGGGGAAGACCTAGATCCATGGCCCTGCTTTGCAGAGACACAGGACCCATGCCTTCGCTTCTGTCAGAACAGTGATCTGTCTTGTTTACATAGGCAGACCGCCATTCTGCCTTTGTGCTGAATGATCGGCAGGTGCCGGCGGACATGAAG